>NC_090649.1:497847960-498017960 GCF_040937935.1 Hyperolius riggenbachi
CTACTATCCAGGATCCCTGGACCCACACAGTATCACCACCTGCTGTCTCTAGAATTCCTGGACCCCCCCACTACAAAATAAAAAACACACACAGCACCCCCTCCTGCCTCCAGCATCCCTGGACCTACAAAGCATCATCACCTGCTGTAACTAGCATCACTGGACCCACACAGCACCATTCCCTGCCTCCAGCATCCCAGAATTCCTTCCTGTCTCCTGTATCCTTCCTCTTCTACCTCCAGCATCCCTGGACCCACACAGCACCCCTTCCTGCATCCCTGGACCCACATAGCATCCCCTCCTGTGTCCAGACTCCAGCATCCCTGGTACCAACACAGCATCCCCTCCTGCCTCCAGACCGGCATCCCTCAAAGGACAATCAGTCACAGCAACATGATCACCTTTAGAACATGTACGGTGCAAGTTTCAGTTTGAATTGCATTACATCTGCCTATTTCAAGCCAATAAACTCTTAACACAGATGTCCATTACCAGCTAATATCAATACAGGTCTCTCTGATAAGAGCAGCACAGAACTCTGCGCTCCCTCACATCAAGGTAATCATCAGAGGAGAGGCAGCAGCAATATCACCAGAGATGCTTGTACCAGTCATTAACCTACTCTAAGCCAGACAGCAAGCCCCCAGCCCTGCCGGAGGGGAGTAGCATTAGACCCATCACTTAGGATAATGGTCAGACATCATATATAGAGGGAGATGATAAGGAAGACCCACCGTTTCCTCCCCGTAAGGATGCTGGTGACCTGTAGATAGCGATGGGCGCCGAGACGTGCTTCGCTCCATGGAAGTGATGAGTGTGATGAGATCCTAGATTAGAGGCGCCCCAGGTCACCCCGAGGACCCCGCTGAGGGTTAGAGGCAGTATCCACATGGCCAGGCGCAGGCCGGGGCAAGAAGCAGGGCCCGGGTCAGAGCTGAAGGTCCAGGGCATCTGCTGCTCCTGCCTCTGCATGGGGCAGCCAAGCAGAGCTCACCCTCCCGCAGAAACTTTTTATCCCCCTCCAACACTCCAACAAAGGCTTTTCTTGGGGGGTTCACAGCTCCTCCATCCCAGCCTCGGGTCCCCCCCTCTTATTTTGGGAATGTGAGTTTTTTTCTTCCTCCTCCTTCCTAGAGAAGGACGTATCTCCTCCGTCGTCTCTACTTCATTCTTCCCTTCAGTTTCCTGCTCCACTGGCAGCAATCCCCAGCCGGAGAACGCATAGTCCCTGGCAGGCGAGGAGGCTTCTATCTAGCTGACGGTTACGATCTTTCCCCGGATCCTTCTTCAGAAGAGGTGACAAGTTGCGGAGGAGCTTTCAAATTAGCGATCCATACTTTGCGAAACTAGCAGCCTAAAAAAGGGATTTCCTCTAGAAGCATCGCAGCCATAATAATAATCCACAGGATATCCAGAAATACCAAAGAACCAGAAGAAAAATAGAAGAAACCACTTCCTACAGCAGCAGCTTGCCGAGGACCAGGAATTGATGCCCTCCCAGATTCTGCATTGAGTTGGAGGAGCGACTCTCAGAGAGCAAGTCTGAAAACCACAAGCAACTCAATAATAATCAGCCGTCCCCCAAAGCCATCTGAGTGGTCCATGCTATTCACAGTAACACCGGAGGATGCTTCCATGGGGATAGCGCACCCTCTTCATGGAAAAGGATCAGACAACAAGAATATGCTTCCGATCTCAAGACTATGCAAATCTGCAGTCTCTAAACAGCAAATCACCGAAGCCTGGATGCAATGCAGAGGAAGAGCCTATAATGTGAGAGAGGGAGGCAGGCTGAGAGCCTGTGGAGGAGAGAGGAGGGAGAGAAAGATCCTCTTTATTTCTGATTCCCTCTGCTATTATTATTATTACACTCCTACAAGACCAAACGCCAGCGCTGTTCAGGCTCCAGGAATGTTCAGAGAATGAGCAGCACTGCTATCTCTCCCTGCCTTCCTCCATCAGGCGCTGCTACAGATAGACTTGCCATCTTTTCCCCTTTCTATGCTATAGATCAAATGTTCCAAGATCTCAGAGAGAAAAAAAGAGAGAGAGGAGAGGAGGAAAAAACAGAGAAAACTTATACACATCTTCTTAACCCCCCGCCTGCCACAGAGCTCCTCTCTTCCCCATTGTAGACTTAATCAATGTACTGTTGCGCCGCCTGGTGCTCCAAGGGTTACACGTCAGGGCTGCTGTTTGTAAGCGCTGAATAACTTCTCTGGTTATTACTGCTCACCCCCCTCCTGCCTGAACCTTATTTCTCAGCCCCCCCTCCTGCCTGAACCTTATTTCTCAGCCCCCCCCCCCTCCTGCCTGAACCTTATTGCTCCCCCTCCTGCCTGAACCTTATTTCTCAGCCCCCCCTCCTGCCTGAACCTTATTGCTCTCCCCTCCTGCCTAAAACCTTATTTTTCAGCCATGAACCTTATTGCCCCCCCTCCTGCCTGCACCTTATTGCCCCACCCCCCCCCCCCTCCTGCCTGAACTTTATTTCTCAGCCCCCCCCCCTCCTGCCTGAACCTTATTGCTCCCCCCTCCTGCCTGAACCTTATTGCTCCCCCATGAACCTTATTGCCCCCCCCTCCTGCCTGAACTTTATTTCTCAGCCCCCCTCCTGCCTGAACCTTATTGCCCCCCCTGAACCTTATTGCCCCCCTCCTGCCTGCACCTTATTGCCCCACCCCCCTCCTGCCTGAACTTTATTTCTCAGCCCCCCTCCTGCCTGAACCTTATTGCTCCCCCCCCCTGAACCTTATTGCCCCCCTCCTGCCTGCACCTTATTGCCCCACCCCCTCCTGCATGAACCTTATTTCTCAGCCCCCCCCCTGAACGTTATTGCCCCACCCCCCTCCTGCCTGAACTTTATTGCTCCCCCCTCCTGCCTGAACCTTATTGCCCCCTCCCAACCTTATTACCCCCCTCCTGCCTAACGGGAGAGGATACCTTGATTCTCTACAAAAACAAAGTGTAGGCTGAAAGTATTTAGCAAATTGACAGTCATCTTTATAAAACACACATAGCGAATGACTTCATTGCCGTAGCGTCTCCTCTTTTTTTCTCTCCCTATCCCATCATGTACAGAAGTTCGTCTTGGGATTGGAATGAGATTTGAATGGAACCTGTCGCTGAGCAGCGCTGGGAAGCAGGCGCTGTCCGGCAGCGGTGGTGCTGAACTGTTTGATACTCGTAGCGCGGTAATGAGGCGCTGTCCGGCAGCAGTGGTGCTGAACTGGTTTACACGTATAGCGTGGTAATAAGGCACTGTCCGGCAGCGGTGGTGCTGAACTGGTTATTAAGACCGAGAGTGCCTCTATTCCCTCTGCTTACCAGCGCTTCACAAAGCTGCGTGGCAGGGGCTGATCGTCTGCAGTGATTTTATGTTTTCCTTTTTTTACAGAGATGACGATTGATCCACAAATTCAGACTCTGGACAGAATCACTAATTGTGCAGCAAGAATAGTGCACGAGGGTTCTGTTTTCAGGCTTAATTAATAGTTCAGCCCAAAGAACAATAATAGCTGTGAGAGGTAAAATAGCTGGCAGCAATCAGAATTACTTACTGATAGGACTGCTGCAATCTGATATTGAATTGGTGATATTTCCTCTGTGCCATTGATTTCACTGCTGCCACTCGCATAACTCTATGCCTGGACTCCAACAAGGAGGTTGCACTGTACACATATTTGCAATCTACCCCCACCCCCAGGGATGTGTTTGCCCTGCTGATATACTTATTGGCCAGAAAGGTTAAGCTGCATACACAGTAGAATATTATTTATTTATTTATCCTGAAGCAATTATTTGCAGTTAATCTAATGTAAGGTTAGAAAGTTAGATAGGTGTCTGACATCATTATATGACACCTGAGAACCCTGATAAACAGTCGTTTTGTTGGACAAGCCCAATGTACATGCGTTATTTAATAACAGCTAGTCCACACATCAAGCTACAGGTAGCCTTCCCTGTAAACAATGGACAGTTTATTCCACTTTAGAATTAGGGCAAGAGTCAGGGTGAGTTTTTGGACCCTTTCACACTCGGTCTGTTGCATGTGCCACAATGGACAACATCATTGCACTGCAACCAGATGCGATGATATTCCTATGAGGCTTTCACATTGCAGATGCTCTAAGGGATGGTTCTCACTGGAGTGGAGAAAAGCAATGTAACCATGTTCCCCTAGTAGACCATTCTCATTGCAGCATTTGCAATTTGTATACATTGCATTGAAAAACTTGCTGTACGCAGCATTTTGATATTTGTTTGCCTGACCCTCAACACTAGGGGCACTGTGGCACATACCTTTAGTGTCCACTAGAGGCATGGGTTTCATTCGGATTTCATCCTCCTAATTAGTGCACCTGAGCAGCTTGTTTAGGGGGGTTAAACTTACCCAGGAGCCGTCCTCTTTAATCCATCCCACGGTGCATCCCACGCTGCATTCCAAGCCACGTAACATGACTACTACGCTTCCTCCTTCAACCTAGAAGGAGGAAGTGTTTGTAGTCATGTGCAGCATGGGAGGCACCATGGGATGGATTAAATAAGACGGCTTCTGGGTAAGTTTAACCCCCTCCTAAACAAGCCGTTCAGGTGCACTAATTAGGAGGATGAAATTCAAATTAAATCCATTTGGATGTCATCCGTTAGTAATCTGTCGCTCATCACTGGAGACAGGGAGAAGCCACAGCGGGGGAGAGAAGACATAGGAGGAAGTACCGGTGGAAAGGGGAGTGTAGCTCTGCTCCTGGTTTGGTCAGTCCGAAATTGAACGCAGCAATGCACTCCCAACTAGTGTTGGGCGAACAGTGTTCGCCACTGTTCGGGTTCTGCAGAACATCACCCTGTTCGGGTGATGTTCGCGTTCGGCCGAACACCTGGTGGTGTTCGGCCAAACTGTTCGGGTTCGCCCGAACGGCTCATTGCCTGGCAGAACAGGGCCCCTGTTTGGCACGAACAGGGCCCTGTTCGCCCGAATACTGCCCCCTATGGGGTCGCAGGCATAAGGGGGGAGCATGCCCCGATCGCGGGGGGGGGGGTCGGAAATTTCCCCCACCCCCTCCGCTAGCGCTCCCCCCTCTGCCCGCTTCCCCATTCAAAAGTTAGGAAGTGAAACTGTACCTGTGCGGTAGTGGGTGGCTGGCAGTGGGCGGCACTATGGAGTGACTGAGGAGGAGTCCGGAGAGTGACGCGTTGAGGGAGGCCGGGCAGCGGGCGGTTCAGCAGTAGTACCGTACTACTGCTGATCCGCCCACTGCCCGGCCTCCCTCAACGCGTCACTCTCCGGACTCCTCCTCCTCCTCAGTCACTCCATAGTGCCGCCCACTGCCAGCCACCCACTACCGCACAGGTACAGTTTCACTTCCTAACTTTTGAATGGGGAAGCGGGCAGAGGGGGGAGCGCTAGCGGAGGGGGTGGGGGGAATTTCCGACCCCCCCCCCCCCCGCGATCGGGGCATGCTCCCCCCTTATGCCTGCGACCCCATAGGGCCCCCAAAAGCGGGATGTTCGGGGAGTTCGGGGTTCGGCCCGAACATGCCGAACATTGCGGCCATATTCGGCGAACTTTCCCGAACCCGAACATCCAGGTGTTCGCCCAACACTACTCCCAACCCATCTCTGACTTCGGAAGAACTTCCATCTGGCACAAGTGACTGTATAGATCGATTTTGCCTAAATGGATCAGTCATTTTTTGTGACATCAATTTCTAGCAGATCCGATCAAATGATGCAGATAGCAATAGAAAAAAATTGACTAGTGTATGGCCACCTTCAGTATTAATTTTTTAAGGGGGAGCCAATTACCTTATTAGTATGTTTTTACAGTACAAAACCTACTCAAGACAGAACATCATGTTATTATTACACTGTCAATGTCCCTCAACGTATAATATTAATAATAATAATAATAATAATAATAAATCTGGTTCCATGGTTAGTAGGACTGTCTTTAAAACCCAATGACCTGGAAGGATGTGAAATGAAGCAATATCTGGAGCGACACAAGCTTGGGATGTCTTATAGTGACTAAAAGTGTCTCTTTACTGCAAGTCCAGCATGAATTGAATTGATCTGAGGCCCTTATTGGAATTGTGAAGCTGAGGGAACTCTTTCCGTTGGCCCTATCATCCATCACAATGGCGTCACTGATGAGCAGACCAAAATCCCCACTGGCTGACCAGTCAGAGCAGGGCACCAGAAATGTGTGATGTTTTGCAAGTACCATTTAGCAGCGTTCAGTTTTTTTTTTGTTTTTTTTGGTTGAAGGTCTGTCTAGAAAAGATTAACCAATGAAAAATAAAAATACAAAATGTTGTTTTACAATTGTGCTGAACAGGGCTATCCTAGACGCTTGAATAGTTTTCTTATGAAATAAATAGATCACATTTTTTAAAGTGCCATTTTTTTGTGTAGATGCTTAGTAACAATGCCTGTTTCTATCTATGAATAGGATCCTTGCCCTTGACAAGCAGAAGTGAGATAAAGTTTCAATGTATCCGGCCAGGAGCCCCCTCTCCAGCCATTTCTAACAGCACACATTCTCAGAGCTACAAACTCAGAGATTTAATTCTATACTTTGCTCTCTTGCATTTTGAACACAATGTTTAGGCAAACTAAATAGAAATAACAAGAGACTTCAAAACAGAGAGGTAGATTGACTCTCAATCAGATTCCCACCATCAGAGCAGGTTTATCACCCAGGCAGGTGCTTAGGGCCTAGTGGGTGTCAAGGGGCGCACCTGGCACCTTATTTGACCTCTTTCCACTTCAGCTTACCAAAAGGACCACATGGGGGTCCAAATCTACTACCTTGTCAAGGGCCCCATTATTACATCTTAATCCATCTCTGCCCACCATTAGCTGCTTCCTTGTTATGTTAAAAAAACTTGTCTTACCGGCACAATGGGTACCTACACAAAATTAAAGGGGCACTAGAGCGAAAAACTGTAAAATTTAAAATATGTGCAAACATATACAAATAAGAAGTACATTTTTTCCAGAGTAAAATGAGCCATAAATTACTTTTATCCTTTGTTGCTGTCACTTACAGTAGGTTGTAGAAATCTGACAGAAGTGACAGGTTTTGGACTATTTATAGGGGATTCTCAGGGATATATTTATTTTCAAAAGCACTTAGTGAATGGCAGTTGCTCTGTCCAACTGACAAAAAAACTTTGTAGGAAGCAGGGAAGCCGGCCAGCATTTGTATAAATCCTTTTTAGGGAATATCTTTATAAAGAATAAAAGCCTTGCTGAGAATGCCCTATGAAGAGATGGACTAGTCCAAAATCTGCCACTTCTGTCATATTTCTACTACCTACTGTAAGTGACAGCTACATGGGAGAAAAGTCATTTATGGTCCATTTTACTCTGGAAGAAACATACTTGTTATTTGTATATGTGTGCACATATTTTAAATTTTGCAGTTTTTCGCTGTAGTGCCCCTTTAAGTAAAATGTCAGCTGGTTACATGCCATGCTGCTGTCTTGTAGCCACTAATTCTGCAATATCAAAGTATTTGCTTTAGGAGTATGGTGGGGTAACGGAGAACACTCTTGCTTTGATGCGCTGGGGTCTCTAGTTCCAATCTGGGGATGATGATCCAATTTCCAGGATACACACCACAACACATACAGTGTGAAAGTACACTAAAGAAAGTATTATTATTTAGTATTTATATAGCGCTGATATCTTCCCCTTTATAGAATATACAGTCTTCTCATTAACTGTCCCTTAAAGGGGCTGACAATCTAATCTCTACCATAGTCCTATGTCCATTGTAGTCTAGGGACATTTGTTAGGGAAAAGCCAGTTAATGTATCTGTATGTTTTGGGATGTGGGAGGAAACTGGAGTGCCCAGAGGAAACCCATACAGACACAGGGAACAAATACAAACCCTTCATTGCAATGTAAGCATGCTACCCACTATGCCAAACTGCTGTCTTTGAGTAACTATGACTAATAGATTCTTTGTGCTCTCTGTTTACTAAAGTACAGCTAAGGAAGGACTGCAGGTACATGATAATTCATGCAGAGGGACAATTTATAACTAAAAAGAAAGAAACATATTATAAGCCGATTATTCAGCACACACAGCAGCTAGTTTACTATCAATACTTCCACAGAGTTAAACACCTTATAGAGTTTGCATGTCAATACTGCAAAATGAAGCTAAAATCAGTAATGCAAAGATTTTGTTGTATTGATCAGAGCCTCTTTAAGATATATTTATTATAATTATAGGACCACTGTCGCAAAAAAAGTAGGCAGTTAAAATCTGACAGAACCGACAGGTTTTGGGCCAGTCCATCTCCTCGTGGGGGATTCTCACGGTTTTCTTTGTTTTCAACAGCATTTCCTGAACAGCAGTTTAACTGCCAAAATAGTAAGATACCAGACCACCTCCATATTCACTTGCACAGTATTTTGTCAGTTAGACTTTGCAACTGCTGTTCAGGAAATGCTGTTGAAAAAAAAAAACTGAGAATCCCCCATGAGGAAATGGACTGGTCCAAAACCTGTTGGTTCTGTCAGATTTTAACTGCCTACTTTTTATAGTGGTCATTTACATATTAGCATGCTGACACCTAAGGGCTAGTGAACACGGGCCTTGCACTTTTGGTCATATTTCATTTTAATGCTTTGACACAGGTCAATTGCAAGTCTTTTGCATTTTTACGTCAGTTGCTGAGGTTTCCTACACAAACTTTTTTCTTCACTTTGAGTGTATGTAGATATTAAAACAGTGAACTGAAGTCAAAGTTCCATGTACACAAGCCCTTAGGCCTGGTTCCCATTTGCATTCCCTGCCTGGATCCGCCTGATCGGATCCGGACCGTATACTGTACAAACGGAACGTACATTCCGCATAGCAATGCAAAGTCTATGCGGACGTTCACATGCGTACGTTCTGTACAGAACGGAGCCGGATCGGATCCGGACTCCGGACACTTTTTCAACATGCGCTATTTTTTGGGTCCGGATCATCCGGCCCACGCACCCGGACCGGAGCCTGACTGCACCATCCGGAAATAGAAACCTATGGGGAACGAAAAGCACAGAACACACAGGATACAAACACATGACGTTCTACCCCACTTCCTATGCGTATTCTAGCGGCCATTTCAAATGGGGACACATGTGCAGCAGTGGAGCAGCAGTGGCAGACGTGCTGGAGCTGTTTGGCAGAATGTCGGAGGTGGAGGTGAGGCCTAAACAGCGGAGGACCTGATCCTACAGGTGCACTAGGTGCACCTTCCGCTGACCCCAACAATTTTATTAGTAATTTCGCTGTTTTTACCACACGGATCCGGATGGCAGCCTAATACATTCCTGATGCAAACGGACCGGATCCGGATCGGATCCGGATCAGACCCGTACGGTTCCGATCCAGATCAGGTCCTGATCCGATCCGGATCCGGTCCGTTTGCATGCCAAAATGCAAGTGTGAATGGGCCCTTAGCATCCCCAATATAGTGTCGGTCCAGTTAAACTGCGCTGTTACTAACTTTTAATGCAAGAGATGTGTGGCTTCCATGCGGAGTAGATATTTTTATGCTGTTGTTGGTATTTATTGCATGCTTGGTGTAATTTAGCAATAATTATATGCACTTTCACATTTTGCCCATGCAAATGCATATATTAACAACGTGGGCAGAAAATCATTGCTGCGAAATTGATCTGTGCTACTGTATCAATAAAATTTATGAAGCATGTCATTACAGTATATAGAGTGCTGACAAGGTCCACAGCCCCAAAACAAAATGAATAGGCCAACGCCAACATAAATGAGTGGGACTCCATCTCTGTGGTCAGGTCCAGTGAGCTCGGGAACCAGTAAGTCTGGCAGACTCATTACTAACTGTCCGCACACAGAGTAAGTGTCCAATCAATTCTGCAAACCCCTAATTAGCTCAGAGTCCGGGCTTTAAATAAAGAGACGGGATCTGTCAGCCCGAGATATTTGTGGACGCCATTATTTATCTTCTCGGGGACTGATTGCTAATTACATCTCGTGCCGTATTTACCAAGCTGGAAAATGGAGCAATAAAGGAGTTTCAAGCTCATCTCCAATACTTCAGCAAGATTAAGGGGAGGAAGTGTCTGCAATGAAGATGTTCCTTTGCCACCTATGTATGGAGGAGGAAAGAAGATTCCTAACGCATAACTCTAGGACGAAACAATGAAGCTTCTTCTCTGTGTGGTTGTGTACAGACTTATATCTGAGACTTTTGTTTTAGTTAAAGTTAAAGGGAACCTGAGATTTCCCCACCCCAATTTGTTTATTTATACTTATCTGGGACTTCCTCCAGCCCTATGAGGTTTGTAGCCTATTTCACCATCTTCTCCATCTCCTCCATTCACTAGATATCCTCGTCAGTAATCCAGCCAGGCGCATTCTTCTGCACATGCATGGCTCGGCCACACGTGCACACCCATCAAGCTTGCTCCTGGGAGCATTCTGCACCTGCACAGAGGTACTGAACAGACACAGATCACTCCCAGGCGTGGGCAGAGGTCCATGGCTGACAGTGGCTGACTGAATTACCAGTGAGGATATCTAGTGACCAGAGGGGCCAGAGAGGCCATGGACCTCATGAAGCCGGAGGTAAGTATAAATAAGGCACAGTGTACCATCTCAGGTATACTTTAAGTGTTTTAGTTCTGATATTACTTCACTGATCAGCTGATAGCTTTAACTGTTGCCCACATGCTGACCCTGAGAACTCAATGACCACTGTAGACAACAATGAAGACAACTTGTTATAAGCGGGTGAAGTGTAACGCAAGTATGACAAAACCTTGGCCTTGCCAACTTCTGCCAGTCATAGACGCAGCAGAGCCATCTCAATTGGCCGTGCTTCAGGGTCAACAGCCCACCCCAGGAATTATGAGAAGGTTGCAAAAAATCACTTAAATGTTTGACTTTACAAACAAACAATTTTTCCTGGCAGTGACTATAATGCTTCTCCTTATAGTATATTTTATAATGCAGAAGGGATAGCTGGAATTTCACTAATTGAGCAGTGACAAGTCTAAGGACTTGATTCACTAAGACAAATAGCATGCCTTATCTGAGTTAACATGCCTTATGAAAGTTAACATGCCTTATCAGAGTGGCATAGTGAGCACTACGAACTTATGCCTGCTAACTGGCAATGAGCTCCACTAGTCCTGCCCTGAGCCCCTGCGGGTTTGTAGCACTCGCTATGCTACTCTGAAAAGGCATGTTAACTTTGATAAGGCATATTATCTCTGATAAGGCGTGTTAACTCAGATAAGGCATGCTATTTGTCTAAGTGAACAAAGTCCTAAAGGTGCCCATTAACTGTGCAATTATTAGGAACAGTGCTTTAATCCAATTGATTTAGCAAATTAGAATCATTCGATTGAAAATATTCATATTTATCCAACAATGGTACAATTGTATTTTAGATAAGATTGGGTACAAGCATTAAAATCCACTGGTCAGTTTGATAAACCGGATCTTTACAATCTATTTATGATCATTTTATACCTATCGTGACCAAATACTGACTCTTTTTATTTAAGATTTAAGCAGATGTTTCTGATCAAAATAATGAATTGTTTATAAAAATGGTATGAATAATTGACATCTCAACACTTTTTGGAGTTCAGCTGTAGCATTGTTTGAGTCTATCTGTCTGTCTGTCTATCTACTGCAGGGGTGCCAACACTTTTTTGGCTCGCGAGCTACTTTAAGAACCTCCGAGTCTGAGAGATCTACCACCACCCCCGCCGCACCCCCCACACACACACACACACCCACCCACCTTACACGACCATTCTCTCCCCAACACAGTGTACACACATATCCTTCAGAAGTTTGACCTTGTCATGCTTGCTGTAATCCCCAAACTTGATGAGATAGATTACTATCTGTGCAATCAGCATGACAGGCCTGTCAACTCACTGCACACTGAGAGCACATGGACAGGCTGACAAGGGGGATGTTAGCTGTGAAAAAAACAGGAGGCAGAGTGCTAAAACCAGCACAGCATGAAGAGCTGAGGGCAAAGAGAGCTGCAGGGTGGATGTATGTTTGTCAAATACCTAGCTCTGAGGACACCAGCAGCAGGAGATACATTGCACTGACCACGGAGAGCTGAGCTCGGCCAATCTCCCTTTCCCAGAGCCCCAGCAGCCTGAAGGGGAGGAGACTCTGTGTGAGTCACACAGCTTGGAGGGGAGGAGACCTGTCTCCTTATTTGCTCCTCTCCCCTTCAGCCACGCCTCCTGTTAAGCCGCACCTCTCCCCTGTTCTCTCTCTTCTCCGTGAAGCTGCTATAGCAGCAACATTTGACAGCCGCAGCTGCAGATTGTTACAGAATGGCCGCGATCTACTGAACAGGTGGTCGCGATCGACCAGTAGATCGCGATCGACCTATTGGGCACCTATGATCTACTGTATCTCTCTGTGTAAGGCTGTGTTTCCACTAGAGCAGTAGGCAGACATTTTTTTGTTCCTTCTCTGCTCATCACTAATCGGACAGTGAATGACTTCCATTTTATAAACAGGAGCCGTTCACACTTGCCATGCTGCACTGGAGCCCCGGGATCTGTTGCAGTAAGCAGACCATTTTTCTGTGCAGTCCTTGATAATTCCGGGCAGGATGATGCATCTGCGTCTGCCTCGGGCTAAGCCAATCGCAACCACTTACTCCCTGTACACAAGTAAGTAGCATGGGGATCCCCACTTCAATGGTTACCTTGGATTTCAGTCAAGCCACCTGGATAAGGCAGCACTAGCCGGTGCACTTCTCACTGCAGGTACACCACTTCTGCTGACCAACAATCTTCAATCAATCTTCAAGTGTCACTTGAGGAAGGGTCAGGTGACCCGTAACATGTATGTGTCCATGCTCAATAAACAAACGGAAGTTTGAAGCCTGTGGAGTGCCTTTTTCTACATGATTGGGGATCCCCACTTGGCTGGGAATCCTCAGCAACAGGCAGAATTCTTATTGATTCATGGTGGATCCATGAAAATTCTCCCTATTGTTAGTGAGAAATGGCCTAATGCAGGCTATGGAGAGCCCCATGTTTCTGCCGGCCTCCTGGCTGACTAGAGAGAGGGACCAAGCGGCGGCGATCAATGGTGGGACAGGTGAGCGCCGGTTACTTCGGATGGAAGGCGGATGCATAGCGGGTACTAAATAGAGAGGAGTGCATCCGCTTACCATGTCCTATTTACATCCGCTCACGTGGGAACCGAGCCCAACTGCCTGGAGCTGGTGGGGGTCTCAGCTTATTACCGTCCTTCCGTCTTTTTGATACAAGAGGCCACACCTCCAGAACTGAAGCTATTGTGGCCACAGTTGTTATGGGGGGTGAAAGTCATGGTGGCCACACTTGTTTTATGAATCTTGGCACATGGGCCTCTTGGCCATGAGGGTCACCACAAGAGATATGGGGGGGGGGGGATCTGATGAGACCTATCACAGAGGGACTGTAGTGAAAATAATGTAACAAATAAAATAGCATTTTTTTACAATATTCATGTATACATTATTTAGTCAGTGTTTGCCCATTGTGAAAGCTTTCCTCTCTCTACATTTATAATCTGAAATTCACTGCTGGCAACATTTTTCAACTGCAGAATGTTTATTTCTGAGAATTCTGAAACCAGTATAAAACACACCTGATCTTTACTGTTTTCCCCTCCCTTCCTTCCTACCTTCCTTCCTTCCGTCCTCCCTTTCCCTTCCTTCCTTCCTTCCTTCCCTCCCTTCCCTTCCCTTCCCTCCTTCCTTCCTTCCCTTACCTTCCTTCCCTTCCCTCCTTCCTTCCTTCCTTCCTTCCTTCCTTTATTCCTTCCCTTCCTTCCTTCCCTTTTCCTTCCTTCCTTCCCTTCCTTCCGTCCTCCCTCCCTCCCTCCCTCCCTTCCTTCCTTTTTCCACCCTGCTTCTTTTCCTTCCTCCCTTTCCTTTCCTTTCCTTCCTTCCTTCCTTTCCTTCCTTCCTTCCTTCCTTCCTTCCTTCCTTCCTTCCTCCCTCCCTTCCTTCCCCCCTGCTCCCTTTCCTTCCTCCCTTTCCTTCCTCCCTTCCTTCCTTCCTTCCTTCCGTCCTTCCTTCCTTCCTTCCTTTCCTTCCTTCCTTTCCTTTCATTCCTTCCTTGCTTCCTTCCCTCCCTCCCTTCCTCCCTTTTTCCTCACTCGCCTTCCTTTGTTCCTTCCTTTCCTTCCTTCCTTCCCTTCCTTCCTTCCTTCCTTCCTTCCTTCCTTCCTTCCTTCCTTCCTCCCTATCCTTCCTTCCTTCCTTCCTTCCTTCCTTCCTTCCTTCCTTCCTTCCTTCCTTCCTTCCTTCCTTCCTCCCTCCCTTCCTCCCTCTCCTTCCTTCCTTTCCTTCCTTCCTTCCTCCCTCTCCTTCCTTCCTTCCTTCCTTCCTGCTAAGTTGAGGTGTTTCTATACTTGTAAACTCCTGGCTGGTTCTTTCCTGGGGGATTTGTATAGAGTGTGCTGCATTGGAGACAACTCAGCAGAAAGAGAGAAGTAACCGGCTCACGAGCCGCAGAGCCTTCATCCTTCATCCAGTGCATCCAACCCTTTATTTCCCTTTCCAGCTTCTCATGTAAATGTTGTGTTTGCTCCGCTCTACACAGATGTCCACTTGAGACTGTAAGATCATTGGGCAGGGAAGCTTTTTTATATTTACTTCAACAATTTAGAAGGTGAAGCTAAGCCAAGGCAGAGGAAATAAATGCGCTGCGCCCGTGTAAGCGTGGCTTCCCTCTCCAGCCGCTAATTCTAAAGCAACATCGGATCAACAACAACAACCAAACAACAAAAAAGAGCAATTCCCTCCTGCAGGGATTAAGATTCCTCCCTTTTGTCCTCCTAAATCAAAGATTTTTGCTTTCCCATTCTTTCAGAGAAATACTGATACATTTTATTTCAGCCAGTTTAAATAAAAGGTCTCTTGAGAAGCCTCAGCAGAGATCCAGGCAGGTTCACTCGTGCCTCAATCAATAAATCAGATAAAGCCCATTTTATTGTATCTCCATCAGAAGCTCTTTCAGTAGAGAAAGAGAAATTAATCTGCGACTCCGGTGAGAGATAATTAACTTACCCAGAATGACTTTCCAGTAAGCAGCCCTCTCAGTTCCATCAGTTACATTGCAAGAGGGCAAAGCACACACATAACTTACAGCGTAGCTACCCTCTTCCATGCACAGGATGGATACAGCTGAGCAGGCGTACTGCCTTTCTCTTCAAATAATACCCAACATAGATGTTCTAGAGTCCCCTACAGCAGATGGTTGCCCACCTATGAGGGAAAGGTGGCTGCCCGTGTTATGTTAGCTCGGGGAATGGCTGTAAGGAACTGATGACTGCCCAGAAGGCTTATGTTAGCCCAAGCACCATGAAACAACTCCAGGACTCAACAATAAACTACGTACATGAGCTAGATTAACTACTTACTGCACCAAGTGCAGTATAATCAGGCCTGGGAAAACTAGACTTGAAGCCCCAGAGCCATGAATACTCATCTTTAGCGGCGGGTGGTCGTTGCTCGATCCCGCTTGCGCTTCTGTCACCGCCCGTTAGCGAGGAGATGAATGAATGGGAACACTGTCCACCTGTCAATGAATGCCAGCATCTATTAGATGCCTGCGTCATTGTATCTTCCTGGTGTTACAGTGATTCACGTACTTGTGACATCTTGTGGCCAAATAGTAAAACTACATCTAAATGCATTTTATTAAATAAAAATTCCAACACTTACATCTAAAATTAACTACTTCCTTCCTACAGTCTCCCATAGTACCCAAACAATTTTTTTTGTATAGAAAAAAAAATTACATTAAAAAATACATAAATAGTTGCCTTAGGGACTGAAATATTTTAATAGGGATGTCAAGAGGGTATATTACAGTTAATTTATAATTGATGGGATTGTAAGTAGTGATGGACGCAAAACTGTAAAAATGCACCTTTATTTCCAAATAAAATACTGGTGCCGTACATTGCACTAGGGAAAATTTTTAACCGTTGCAATAACTGGAACAAATGGGCAAATAAAATGTGTGGGTTTTATCCACAGTAGAATGTTTTATTTCAGCACTATAATGGCCGAAAACTGAGGAATAATGATTTTTTTCCCATTTTTTTCTTATTATTCCAATTGCATTTATAATAAAATAATTCTTAGCATAATATACCTCCCAAAGTAAACCTAATTGGTGGAAAAAAAAAGGATATAGATCATTTCATAGTAATTAGTAGTGATTAAGTTATTGGTGAAAGAATGAGAGGAGCGCTGAAAGGTGAAAATTGCTCTGGTCCTAAAGGGGTAAAACCCTCAGTGGTCAAGTTTAAACTCAATATAGATTGCCTGGTGGATCAACTTAGCCTGGTGCTGGCTGAGGGCATCATTCTCACCATTCACCCCTGTGCCATTCCATTGTACACCACTACATGCCCCCTCCATATCAACAGAATGTGTTGCAAGCCTAGAGGCTAGTGACAAATCTGTACAACCTCAGCACCACATTGTCATACAAGGGATCCCACTGATACAAGTTGATGAGGCTTTATACAAAAGCTGCATTCACAGGGGTACATTGCAGTGCAGCATTAAATTATGTCCGCTTTGTAACGCGGTTTGCTGTACGGCAATGCACCACCTATGTGCAGCAGGTACCTTGTGTTATAACCGCATGGTAACGCACTGCATGCAATGTATTACCACAAAATGTGCACTGCATGCAATGTATTACTGCAAAAGGCATGTGTTAACAGTGACAGTGAAGCATACTTCCCATTGACTGTATGCTTCACTGCACCTCACTGTATACAACACAATGCTTGGATAAGGTGTGGTTCCGCTTTCCTGATGCATCCTCCCTGCTGTTACAGGAAACACAGCACAATGGCCACTGTGAATGTAGCCTTACAGGGAATACCCTTTCATTAATAATTAGTCTCATAGAGCAAAACACAGCATGTTTGGCAATACAGTGATGTAGATACAGAGTTACAGTGTATAGATCACACTGGGGTACCCCGCACCATCATGTGTCATAATCACATGATACAAATAACCAAAACTGGTTCTCCAAGGACAGCCACGGTGCAATACAAGTGTAAGCAAAGAAAAGCAGTGGTTTGGTAATGATGACCATTATGTAAGACACATACAGAGGTGACCATTACCACTAAATCACCAATAAATAGCGACCAGTAATGCAGTGACTACAGGAGGGCCCTATGTGGATCCCTCAGATCCACGGGCCTAGGTGTGGTCGCTACCTCTGCACCCTCTATTGCTCCACCACTGGGTGCTCACTTTGGACCTGATCCAATGTGCTTTTTCTCCTAAGTTTTCTCCCAGTAAATCATTTTTCATCTTCTGTTTAAATAACTTTTCAGCAAAGATCCACAATGTAGGCGGAAAAGTACCCTCAAAATCATTCTGGGTATCTTCTTCCTTTGCTCCGCCTCTGATTCGGTGGGGGGGCCAGGGTTCAACTCTCAGCTTTTCCTATTCAGTGAGTGAGCACCTATTCAGTAAGGAGATCTTGAGCAAGACTCCCTAACTGAGTGTGCTATAGTGGAGGCCTTGCAAGTACTTTAAGGGCCTGGAACCTACTACAAAGCGTCATCGCAACCGCTAGCGATTTCTGATAGTGTTTTGCAAGCGATTTTGGGAGCGCTTTCCCTGCTCCTATACAATTCATTAGAATGGAAACGTTCCCAAAATGTCCTGCGATTGTGAATTCCTTAATTGCAATCGCTGTACTGGAATCTGTCCCACCCATTTACATTGGCAGAGTGTTTAGCAATTTAAAGCAAAAAAACGCTCCGGTTGGGTTCCAGCCCTGAGTCTGACAGGAGAAAAGATCTATACAAATACTGAAATAATAGTAGTAGTAGTAGTAGTAGTAATAGTAGTAGTAGTAGTAGTAGTAGTAGTAGTAGTAGTAGTAGTAGTAGTAGTAGTAGTGGTAGTAGTAGTAGTAGTAGTAGTAGCATTATTATTATTATTTCTTTTATTCATAAGGCGTGAAAAAATATCACCGAAGAGAAAACTTGGAGATAAAGGGCAATGGATCGGGTTCTTTGTTATCTAAAGCAATCTTGAAAGAGTGTTTTGGGTGACAAGAATCTAGTGTGATTTAGCTAAAATCAAGCTTTTCTTGAAACTTCTTACCAATTTGATTTTATCAAGAAGCTTTGAGCGTGCTTTGTGAATGAGCGGGGAATGTGATAGCATGTGAAGTTCACCTCCCTTTGTTTCGGCACAAAGCAGAGGCCGTTGTACTGCGTTTCTGGGAACAGCTGGGGGACAGGTGTTTCTCTATCAACTAACATTAAAAGGCAGGCAAAACAAAAGGCCATTGCTTTACTGCTTACTATCAGGGTCCAATTTCAGTAATGTTGTAGCGCAACAGATGGTGCTACACAACTTGATCTTCACGCAGTGAGCAAGCCAGATTCCCTCTTTCATAAATCCAGAGCCTATTAATTCTCTGCCAAATGATACAGCTAAAAAATGAGGTGAAAAGGCTGTTAAAGGGAAACGGTTGTGCATTCCCAGGGTGCGTTCACCGGGCACCAGAGAGAGGTGTGCCAGCCGCCATGCTGTCCTCAGGCTACGGGAATAATGTCCGAAGCTCACACCTGCAGAAAGCACGCAGCCAACGCGAACAGACGTAAATATGAACAGCTGATCGACATTCTGGGTCAGTGATACAGACTATATAGCGGCAGAGGATCAGCATGGCAGCCAAACATGGCTTACAGTGTTAGTTATGTTAGCATGCGCATGAAATGTTTAATATATGGTCCTGAACAATAATGAGGGACAAAAATCTTGGGGCTAGAAATTTTGGTACAGTGCAGAGCCAGGCACACACAACCAAAGACACACATACCCAAACAAACACACATACACACACACACACACTGACACACACACACACACAGACACACACCAACAAACACACACAGACACACACGCACAAACACACACACACACACACACACACACACACACACAAATCTGCATACCCTCCCCCCCCCCACGCACAAACACACACACACACCTACACACAGTCAAACACATACACACACATACAGAAACACATGAATCTGCATACCCCTCCCCCCCACACACACACACGCATAAACACACGCACACGCATAAACACACACACCTACACACAGCCAAACACATAGACATACTGTACATACATTCGCACATGCATAAACGTACACACACACACACACACACACACACACAGTACACACACACAAACACACATATAGCACATCACTTATATAGTCAAACACAATCTTATGTCCACAGTAGACACAGGCAATCACACACACACAAACACACAAACACCCATATAAACACACACAGTACACACACACAGTGCGCGCACACACACACACACACACACACACACACACACACACACACACACACACACACACACACACACACACACACACACACACACACATATATACACAGTACACACACACAGTGCACACACACACACACACACACATATATACACAGTACACACACACACACACACACACACACACTCAGTACACACGCACAGCACACACACACACATACTCAATACACACACAGTAAACACACACAGCACACACAAAAACACAGTACACACACTTGCAGTACACACACACACACACAGTGCGCACACAATACACATACAGTACACACACACAGGCAGTACACACAGTACACACACAAACACAGGCAGTACACACATACACAGTACATATACACACACACACAGTACACACACAAACACAGGCAGTACACACACACACATACTCAGTACACAGACAGTACACACACAGTACACACACACACAGTACACACACAGGCAGCACACACACACACACAGCACACACACAGTACACACACAAAGCACACACACACACACATTGTCCATACAAAACATTAGGGGACTCAGTGCACACACTCAGTACACACACACACACACACACAGTACACACACATACGCAGTACACACACACCTTGCACACACACACACACAAACAAACAAACAAACAAACACACAAACACTCAGTACACACACAGTACACACACACACACACACACACACACACACACATATACACACACTCAGTACACACACTTAGTACACACGCACAGAGCACACACACACACACACACACACTTAATACACACACAGTACACACACACAGCACACACAGCATACACAAAAACACAGTACACACACTTGCAGTACACACACACACACACAGCACACACACAGCACACACACACACACACAGACACCACACATACAATACACACACAGAACACACACACAGGCAGTACACACACACAGTACACACACAAACACAGGCAGTACACACACACACAGTGCACACACACACACACGCACATACTCGGTACACAGACAGTACACACACAGTACACACACACACAGTACACACACAGGCAGTACACACACACACACACAGCACACACAGGCAGTACACACACACACACACACACACACACACACACACACAGTACACACACAAAGCACACACACACATTGTCCATACAAAACATTAGGGGACTCTTTGCACACATTCAGCACACACACACACACAGTACACACACATACGCAGTACACACACACACACACACACACACACACACACTCAGTACACACACAGTACACACACACAGTACACACAAACACACACACACACATTGTCCATACAAAACATTAGGTTACACACACTCAGTACGCACACAGAGCACACACACACACACACACACACACACACAGCACACACATATACACTACACACAACACACACACACACACAAACACACAGTACACATACACACACAGGAAGTACACACACACAGTACACACACAAACACAGGCAGTACACACACACACACACAAAGGCAGTACACACCCACACACACACAGTACACAAACAAATGACACACACACACACACAGCACACACACACACAGCACACACACACACAATACACACACAGTTTACGCACACAATACACACATTACACACACACACACACACACACACACATTACACACACACACACACATTACACACACAGCACACACACACACACACACACATACAGGCAGTGCACACACAGTACACACACAACGTACACACACACACACACAGCACACACCATACAAACACACACACATACAGCATACAAACACACACAGGCAATACACACACACACACAATAAACACACACAACGTACACACACACAGCACACACACATTGTCCATACAAAACATTAGGGGCATTTTAAAAGCAGGTCACAGCAGGATATGATTATATTCTATATCCCTTCTGCCTTTTTACAGTCCTGAACCAGTGTAGAATCGGCTGCCTCCCTCCCAGAGGACATAGGATACAGTATATATTGCACTACTAACCAAGCTCACTGATTGCACCGCTATTTCACTGAGCCTCTACCAGAGGGGTTTCATCTTCAAATAGGTCACATGTGATTATACAAGCTAATACATTCAACCACATTGCGGATGCATAACACCATTATTGTAAAATCGGTTTGGTTTCAGTAACATAGTTAGTGAGCCTTAGGTAATCTTAGTGTATTAGTGGCAGTAATACAATGCATAAAATATTTATATTTTTCTCTTAATAGTAGCACTTGATGCAGCTGCTGTAGTTTAGATTGTTTTTTCATTTTTTTTTTGTTTTAGAAATCTGCTCACTTAGGAGTATTGAGCAATAGACACAATGGGGACTTGTATACCTTAAGCCTTGTACACACCTTGCCAGAGCAGGATCATCCACCAGGCAACCTAGGCAGGTGCCTGGGGCCTAGTGGGTGTCAAGGGGCACACCTGTCACCTTCTCTGACCTCTCTCCACTTCAGCTTACCAAAAGGACCACAAAGGGGTGCCAAACCTACAACCGTGCCAAGGGCCACATTGCATCTTAATCCATCTCTGCACATTGCAATTAATGTTGCCATTAAAAATGGTTCCACAATCACTAGGATGATATTGCTGGCAGTGAGCACTGTACAGGTACGTTGTTTGACTATAGACAAGCAGCATGTGCATCCAGAAGGAAAGAGGAAGAGGGATGGTGGGGAAACACACAAGTGGGAGTGTCTGAAGGGTCCGGTAACTATGAGCAGAATAGGCTTGCTCCTCACTCATTTAACAATCCGCCATGGATAAAAAAAATGTCAACTTTCTCATTCCTCTCACTTCAAATTCCCTTTAATTTTTTGTTTCAGCTCCATCACTCTTCTAAGTCTGTATAGGGAACTCAGCTGAGGGACACACTACGGCGAATGAGAAACAGTCCTACAAAGCAGCCATGTGGGATTTGCCTCTTTGGCTCTAAGAGAAAAACAACCTATTTTCAGAGTTAATTTACCTGAAGGCCGTCAGTCAAGTTGCTTATAGCTAAATTGTTAAAGAGAACCCGAGGTGTGTTTAAAGAATGTTATCTGCATACAGAGGCTGGATCTGCCTATACAGCCCAGCCTCTGTTGCTATCCCAAACCCCACTAAGGTCCCCCTGCACTCTGCAATCCCTCATAAATCACAGCCGTGCTGTGAGGCTGTGTTTACATCTGTAGTGTCAGTCTTGGCTGCTCCCCCGCCTCCTGCATAGCTCTGGTCCCTGCCCCCGTCCCTTCCCTCCAATCAGCAGGGAGGGAAGGGATGCAGGCGGGAACTGGAGTTCTGCAGGAGGCGGGGAGAGCAGCAGACTGACACTATAGAGATAAACACAGCCAGCTCTGACAAGCTGTTTGTCAGCAGCGTGGCTGTGATTTATGAGGGATTGCAGAGTGCAGGGGGACCTTAGGGGGGTTTGGGATAGCAACAGAGGCTGGGCTGTATAGGCAGATCCAGCCTCTGTATGCAGATAATATTCTTCAAACCCACCTTGGGTTCTCTTTAACAAAACCCAATTCACCTGCCTTCCTCCTGATTTTACAGTAATCCTCTTGGCTGATAAACATTTGTTTGGCATCCAACCTAACCCTCAATCCCACCCAGAGCCTCTATCTCCCCAAAATGTAGCAAGACCATTTGTACCCCCCTCCAAACTGAAAGGACAAAGCACCTGATAAGCACAGCTATCTAAAATGTCACCTTAACATCCTGGACACCCCATTCATACTCCAGGTATCCACATCCAAATCATCTGTTTCCACAATGTACCTATAAATATTGGAGGCTGGGTTATCCCAACAGCCAGGTCTTCCTTAGTTAACCTCCAACAGCATTACTTCATCCTGGCCACTGTTGCTACTTCTACTAACTCTCAATTAAATGGATAGAATAGTCATCTGTTTCCTCCTCTACAGCACCACCTAGAGGCTAAAGTGAGCATCTTTTTCATTTTCTCAGCACCCAGTACATATGGTCCTCATAGCATCTAATACTTTAAGTGGATCTGAGGTGAACTTTTACTCATTGCATAATTGTGTTCCTTTCCTATTGTTTATAGGGTATTCCTCAAGCCAAATACTTTTTTGTTTTAATACTATAATTCCCTATAAACTAAATAAACCACGCCCACAGGTTTTCAAAGAGCCTTGGTAGTAGCAAGGGCTCATGGGAGCTTAGTCTGGGCAGGAGGATGAGGAGGTGTTACTAGCCATTGATTTCAGAGGCAAAGGGGAGGAGGGAGGAGGGGGGATTAGGTTTTTTTTCACAGGCTTAGTGATCAAGATACAGATAAGCTTGCCTGTGTGTAATGTTTACAAACAACATGGCTGCTGTCATTGTATCACAGGAAGAAATAGTCATTTTCTATTAAAGCTGTTTGCAGCTATATTTGCTGTGTAAACTATCTAAACTTTAGATAAGATATATAGACAAGTTACTTGTTATAGTTAGTTTTTCATCTTGGATCCATTTTAATAATCCTGTGGCCAAACCTAACAGAACTTCCTATTTCCAAAACTCCTCAGCCCTACCCCCCACATGCACAGGATTACTATCAATATTATTGATTTGTAAAGCGCCAAAGTATTCTGATGACTACCATTGCAGATAATGAGAGAGATCTGGGCATGCACCTGATGAGAGAAACCCTTATATTAAATATATAATCTCACTGCAAGCATTTGACTGATGCATGTTGTCATCTCAGCACCACCCAGATGTCCATTATTTAAAAAAGGAGCAGTTCTAGCACAAAAAAGGAGCAGGTACTGTAACTATAGTACTGTATATACTCCCATACAAGCCTAATCTTTCTGCACAAAATATGAGCTAAAAAGTTACCCCCTCAGCTTATATGCGAGTCAGTGGAGCAGCATGGATGGTGGAGAAGGTTTTGTTACTGGCAGGGGAGAGTAAGGATTGTGCACTAGTGATCTAGCTCTTGCCAGCTGGCTCCCTGCTGTGTCCGTGCCCTCCATCACCTGAAACATGGTGTGCAGAGTGCACTGCTCAAGACTTCCTGTGGAGCAGTGGGTGCAAGCAATGTGTCAGCGGTGCAATGATCGGGGATTCTTCCTGTGTGGCATTCGCTGTCTCATATCTATGACCACATCTAGTGGCGTCTTGAGGCACAGTTATCGTCCTTGTGGCACATCTGGCTATGGGGACGGGGGCTGACTTGTACTTGGGCTACCTCTGGCTACTGTGGAGTGGGCTATGCTGGGTAAGGGGGCTTATACGTGAGTCAATCACTTTCTCCTGGTTTCTGAGAGAAAAATGGGTACCTCGGTTTATATGCAAGTATATACGGTACTTGGGCCATTCATTTTGGCCCCTATCACCCTCCCTCCCCCTGGGCTGGGGGACACTTTATGTCACACATAGATACATAGACAGTAGATTTAAAGTGAACTGCAAAAAAAAAAATATTACCTTTAAATCCTTTAAATTGTAGATGGGTGTTGCCTAGTTATCATGCTAAATGTTACTGGCTATAAAAGATGAAATTATATGACTCAACAGAATGTTTTAATAAACCACATTTAACTAAATGTCATTGTCAAAGTCATTTAAATAATTCTATCTTGCGTTTGTTAATATTTTATTTTTAAGAAAGACACTTACTCTCTCGCGGAACGGGCACGGTTTATTAAGCCATATAACAAGCGGCGTTTTATTTGTGGCAGTAAAAATGCTTTTTCTAGTGCATATATAAAACATAATTGCGGATTGCTTGGTGTCTTCGCTGATACCTTTTCGTGGATTAGCAATTATAGTCGAGATTTAGAAAGAAAGTACTCCCTTCATTAGCTGTAATGGAATGGAAATTGCTGTAGATCTGGAGAGAACACTCTTTCTTGAATGTCTGACTTAAAGTGAATTGTCTCGAGACTGTGAGATTCATCAAGTGGTGAAGGGAAGAAAGTGATAAGAGATCCCTGGCCAGTACAACATTGAAGGAGTTGTCCACTTTGACACAGAAAGTGTTTCAGAACCTGCCTCCCCCTGGAGTACCCCACACCTGCTGCTTATGACAACTATAGTAAATATTCCCATGTTGCTCACTACTTTATCATCCGCAGTGCAGTATGAATATTGAATAGATAAAATAAATAGCCAATTTATGCAGGTACAATCTGATAACAGATATAGATGTTGAAAGGTGGGGAGATGGCACTCAATGATGGTGAAGGCCCTCCACAATGGAAACAGCCCTCCACAATGGAAACAGCCCTCCACAATGGAAACAGCCCTCCACAATGGAAACAGCCCTCCACAATGGAAACAGACCTCACAATGGAAACAGCCCTCCACAATGGAAACAGCCCTCCACAATAGAAGCAGCCCTCCACCATGGAAAGATGGCACCTGGGTCATCAGTAAAGCTCCATATACATACTGTACACAGTATTACACTTACCACTCCTACTCAGTGAAAAGATTTGTTCTGGCCTTAGGAATAGGTACTCTTTGATGAATGACACATGTAGAGGAGACCAGCTCTGTGTTCAATGTTATTCTTCATTGTGCTACATTAAGGGGAACTCTGATATAGTATCACAGTTAAAGAGGAACTCCAGCCTAAACAAACATATGTCATTAAGTTACATTAGTTATGTTAATTAAAATAGATAGGTAATATAATCCATTACCCACCCTGTTTTAAAAGAACAGGCAAATGTTTGATTTCATGATAGCAGCCATCTTTTTGGTTGAAAGGAGGTGACAGTGAGCATGAGACACATTTCCAACTGTCCTGTGTGCTGATCGCCCCTCCTAGTTGCTAGGCAACGTGAATAACAACATAGGAAATCCCTTCATGCTTTGCACAGCATCAGGGAAAAATGCCCTGGCGGGTTTCTTTGATGGGTGGAGCTTAGCTAAAAATGCAGCTAAAAATTATGTTTTGGTAAGAAAAACAAAGTTCTGATGCTGTGAAACTGTTAAAGAACCACAAAGCCTTTTTCAGTTCTGCTGAGTAGATTTTTAGTCCGGAGGTTCACTTTAACAATGACTTGGTGGTCATTTTTGTTTTTAGATGTTTTAGCTTTCCAGTACCCAAAGGATGGGGGTGTGGCCTCCATATGTGACTGTGCCATAAATAAACTTTCCGTCACTGGTCAACTGTCACCATCTGTGGTCATGTGATGTTGGTATCAGAATTAGAGGATGTCAGTCTCATGACCATTGGCCAATAGGATCAGCTGAGTGGGGAAGGGGTGGGGTCAATTTATGACTCAAGCCTGAGTCTCACTCCCTAAAACATGGGGGTCTTATATCTATGCCAGTTCTTCAGGATTATCTATCTTCTCCACCTCATCTATCGGACTCAAGGGATGAATAAATAAAATGTAAGGCTGCAGATATTTGTCTCAGTTTACTAACAGCTTTCGCTCCAGAGCTATAATTTGGCTCACGTGATTGATAAACTGCCTGGCTATAAACCTATTTAGCTTATTCGCCGGGGTTTCTTTTAAGGCGTAAATAAATCAATGCGTTCAGCGTGCAAGTTTTAGCTCAGTTTGAAGCATTAACTGTGCATACTCACAATGAAGTCTCAGATCTGCTTCGCCTTTGAATAAAGTATGCTGCCTTCTTACTGACTCCTCTGGAAGTAACACATCAAGATAAAGCGAGGAGGATGCTATTACTAATTCAGCAGGCAAAGTTTGTTGCTCGCCATTAAATATGCGCACTCATACACTTCTGACACTCATACACTTCTGACGAGGCTGAGTGTGAATGGACCAAGGAGTCCACAGCTGATGCATTTATCTGCTATTGATTGTATACGTTGCCTTATTAGATGAGACAGTTCTCAGACCAATGATGATGTGTGACGTTCAATAAGGCTTATGAAATCATACTTTATTTTACTTTAGAGCGCACATCTAGAGGGTCTCTCTGAACTTTAGTTCATAAATAAATATCCCGGCATTCCATCAATTTTTTACTTCACTGATCCTCTCTGCAAGCGTTGAACAATCCTATAGATAAAATGCCCAGTAGACGGAAGCTTTGACTACAAATTTACGTACTGTAGCTGTGCAACCAGCCTGTATGCCTTATTCATCATCAACTGTTCTCACAGCCATATGCGACATGTGATCTTGTATTATCTCCCTAGGCAGGATAGCTATAGTGTAAACATAGTCCTGTCTGGAGACCACGCTTAAAGCGGAACTGAACTCTTACACAGAACACAATGAAAAGTCTTAATTCCACATATAATAATAATAGTTCCTTGTTTTCTATAGTGCTTTTCTCCTGTTGGACTCAAAGCACTTGCAAGGCAGCTACTAGAGCGCGCTCAGTAGCAGTGTTAGAGAGCCTTGCCCAAAGAACTCCTTACTGAATAGGTGCTGGCTTACCAAACAGGAAAGCCGAGATTTGAACCCAGGTCTCCTACATCAGAGGCAGAGCGCTTAACCATTTCACTATCCAGCCACTGCTAGCTGCTGAATAAATCCACTGGTCTGCACTCTGGGGTTGTATAGCTAGATTAAAATGTCTAATTAGTTCTTATCAGAAGCTGTGAATAGACTGCAGGAGCTTCTGCAGTGGAAGGTCTCATACAGTAAACACTGAGGCTTAACCCTTTCAGTGCTCCCTGCAAAGTGAAACCAAACTGTAACTTTTCTAGGATTTTCGTAAATTGTAATGAATACATTTTTTGTCTATAAAGGTTGTCGTGCTGTGGCTTATCTTTTAGAGCAGAGAGGAAGCTATGATTTTAGTCCACTTTAAGCAGAAGTAATCCAAGCAAGAGAGGGAGAGGTCATTTAGAAGGCCAGTTGGGCATGGAGTGCCTCTGACTGAGAAGCACCTATGTAAAATACAGTTTTTTCCTAAATGTGTCTTTAGCAAGGTAAGTGACCCTTTCAACTGCTTTTAAATTTGTTATTATTTTTGTGCATCTCCCCCCCCCCCCCCCCTTCCCCCTGTGCAGTTGTAAAATGGTTTGCATGCTCTGGAATCTCTTACATACCTTCTGTTTTAAAAAGGCAAATTTCTGTTGTGCATCTCTATACTTACAAGTTCAGGTACCCTTTACAAATCTCTACTTAGACACACTTTTACAATGACTTTCCCATTGTGTAAAATATTTTTTCCCAAAAAAGTATAGTCTCAGTGAAAATATAGCTGCAATAAAATGTGTTCCTCTGCTCGTGTCCCCAGAGACAATATATTTTACACAGCTGGTTTCCTGTTAGAAATCTCATTGAAAGTTCTTGCAGCCCACCACCCCATTTAGCTTCCTGCTACAATGTGAAGTCTTGCTTTCAGCTGTGCGGGAAATGTAAATAGCCGAAAACGTACAAAAGATAAGGACATTTTTACATATATATTTACAGCTGCTTTTACATTTGGCTGCTTTGTAAATTGGCACTGTGCCCAAAGCATTTTTATTTTTGATAAAGCTTAAAGGGCCTCTTGTAGGTTCTAATCCTTGTCTGCGTGCTACGAGGTAACACTCCCTGTACCTGCATCAGGTGCCGTCTACACAGGAGGCGGAAGGACAGTGACACCAATGACAAGAAAAACTAACACTTCTTCAATTGGCCTGAGAAAAGCTAGAAATTCAGACAAGTTCCTATCACTGTTTAGAAAGTTTCACACTTCCTGTTCCCATGCCTAGGCATTGCTTGTGTCAGTAACAAAGTTAATTACAACATTACCCTTTCAGTGCCTACAAGAACAGACGCCTTGACACTGACTTGCTAGTTCTGTTTACAAGGGCGAAAAGGGATAATTTGCATATTTAGTAGTGGTGCATTGTGGGTAACCACAAATGTTCTCTTATAGCTGAATTATTGCAAATTTCCTTCTGTTTTAAGAAGACAAATTCCACCAAGCATTGCTTATTAGTAGGAGGGCTTTTCGGTCCCTTTTATCCCCCTATACATTCCTAGTGGTTTGGGTCACCCCGAGCTGCTTGGTAACTCTGCTGATCCTTCTTTAACCCTCTGGGCGATACAATTATATCGCCCAGGAGGTGGCGCAGGACTATTTTTTAAATTTTTTTATTTTTTAAATCATGTAGCGAGCCCAGGGCTCGCTACATGATAGCCGCAGCGCAGCGGCATCCCCCCACCCACTCCGAGCGCCTTCGGCGATCAGAGCAAGCAGGAAATACCGTTCAGAATGGGATTTCCTGCTGGGCTTCCCCGGTCGCCATGGCGACGGGGCGGGATGACGTCACCGACGTCATGGACGTCGTGACGTCAGAGGCAGTTCCGATCCACCCCTCAGCGCTGCCTGGCACTGATTAGCCAGCCTGCGCAAGGGGTCGGGGAGGGGGGGGCTGCGCGGCGTGGCGGATCGGCGGCGAGCGGCGGCGATTGGAAGTTACACGCAGCTAGCAAAGTGCTAGCTGCGTGTAACAAAAAAAATTATGCAAATCGGCCCACCAGAAAACTCAGTCCTGACTCAGACAGGAAGTGACTACAGTGTGACCATCACTGAAAAGAAATTCCAACTATAAAACACTTTCCTAGCAGAAAATGGCTTCTGAGAGCAAGAAAGAGATAAAAAGGGGAATCTCTTATCAGTGAGGGTCACACTGTAGTCACTTCCTGTCTGAGTCAGGACTGAGTCAGCCACTTACATACCTGATATTTAACTCTTTCAGACAGAGAAAGAAAAAAAAAGGAACACAGCATAGTTATTGTGTGCTAGGCACTGTACATACCCATGTCTATCTCATCATGTCACATGTCTCTTCGGGTATCCTTTAACTCTTCCTGTACTGGACACAATATGAGACTCATATCTTTGCTACTCATGTTATATTTCTTAGCTGTACTACACATACAATGAATTATCTCAAAAGCTTATTTTCACTTCAGATTCCTTTTAATATGCACATTATGAAGGAAAACTCTAAAAATGTAACACTTATTCTCTATGCTTCATACTGAGATGAGCTTTAAAGTTACTTCTACAGCCCTTCTAGTCTGGATTTAACAGACCAGCCTCAGTTATTTCTCTCTCCCGTCCGGCTGTCCAGTCCTCACATATTACGCAGCTAGCGCAATCTTTAAACCTGTCGTATTCTATATGTGTGTAGATTATTTAGCTAGGTGACATATGTAATATATTTTTTCTGCTGTTCTGCTTCTAATTTCAGGCTTAGAAAATTCCCCCCAGACAGCTGCTATAAAATGTCAGCAGCACCTGATTCTATAAGAGTTCAACGCTTGAGTGCCTGAAGGCAGTCTGTGTACAGTGCTATTTATTATGCAGCATCAGGAATGGAATTGTGCCTTCGCTTTTCTTATACTGTCTTCTGTCTATGACTGCCCGGCATGTGGTCTCTCTGCCATTTCACTCACAAACATCAATAGTTGGGTAGGATTTAGGAGAAAAGTTTACTTAAAGTGACCCTTAAAGCAAAAATAAACCAGTGAGATAAACAATTGTATTAATCTTCCTACTCCTTAAATTACCTTTAGATATCCCATGGTTTTATGTTATGTTTAAGAGCTTGAAAAAGTAGATTCATTGTTTTGTCTCAGCTCAATGAAACAGTCTGTCCTTTGTCTCAGAGAGCTAAAATCTATGAGCTATTTACCTTTTTTATCTATGCCCTGCACGTAGAAGCCCAGTTATCTGCCAGGAAAATGCTTTATGGATGTTATTCCTTATCAGTGAGGGACGCTATGGTCCAACTGGGTCCAAACTGGAGAGAAACTCGTTTAGGCCGAGAAAGAAGAAAAGGAAGAAAGTATAGGTATTTGTATGGTTGTCAATGTACATATACATGGCTATCTCATCATGTCACATGCCACTTAAGGTTCTCTTACACAGCAGCAGTTCTCTCCTACAGATTTACCTTCAGTTCTTTAAAGGGGAACTCCAGTGAAAATAGTGTAATTAAAAAAAGTGCTTAATTTTTACAATAATTATGTATAAATGATTTAGTCAGTGTTTGCTCATTGTAAAATCTTTCCTCTCCCCAATTTACATTCTGACATTTATTACATGGTGACATTTTTACTGTGGGCAGGTTATGTAGCTGCTGCTAGCTGTTTTGGCTGTTAGACAGCTGTAAACAGCTATTTCCTGTTTGTGAACCTTGTTAAATTGTGACAAACTGTCAAAAGTACCGCGGTCCTCAGAGCTTCTTGTGGGAGGGGTTTCTCTACAATATCAGTCATACAGTGCCCCCTGATGGTCTGTTCGTGAAAAGCAGTAGATTTCTCATGTAAAAGGGGGTATCAGCTACTGATTGGGATAAAGTTAAATTCTTGGTTGGATTTTCTCTTTAACTTATTCCCTTTTGAGCTTCTCAGTATCCAGTGGAGGGAATGTTTCCTATGTAGGAGACAATGGGTGATAACTACCACTGTAGTGCCAGTAAAAATAATGTTACTAATGCAGTGGCTAAAGTAGGATTCTAGATGGGCCTTCTGGTTCAAAGCCCCAGATGTGATGGTTGCCTCTGAATCCACTATTGTTACACTACTAATGCTCTTCCACATCTAATGCAGCCATTCTGACTCGATTTTAAAGATGAGACAGCACATGGAGTAGAGGATTTGTGCCTGGGTATGAGAGTGCGTATGTTCAGCTCTCTCACAAGAATATAGAAGACAAACAAAGCAGACACACAATATACACTTAGCAAGGAGGGAAGAAACAGGATAGAATCATATTGTCAAAAAGGAAGATGTTAAAGGACACCCAAGGTGAAAATAAATGAATTAAGTAAGCAAGTGTATCTACCCTCCTTCTTCTAAAAATGACTTTTTAAGATATTCCACAGTTTTATTTATATTTAAATCTACTTTTTATGTTTTTACTGTTTTATTGTTTTTGCTCAATGACACATTCATTAAAGTGTGTCAGAGCTAAAATCCATGAACTATTGACCCTTTGTATCTCTTTCCTGCTCTCGGAAGCCATTTTCTGGTAGGAAAGTGTTTTATAGTTGTCATTTCTTATCAGTGAGGGTCAAACTGTAGTCTGACCCAGTCCTGACTCACCCAGGAACTGCCAGTTACATACCTGATGTTTAACTCTTTAAGCCAGAGAAAGAAAAAAAAGGAACAGAGTATAGTTATTTGTGTGCTAAGCACTGTACATACACATGTCTCATCATGTCACATATCACCTAGGGTATCCTTTAACCTGTTGAGGACCCTGGGCTTACACCCCCCTAGTGACCAGGCTATGTTTTCCTAATTAGACTACTGCAGCTTTAAGGCCTTGCTGCAGGGCCGTCCAGCTCACCACACAAGTGATCCCCTCCTTCCTTTTCTGCCCACCAACAGAGCTTTGTGTTGGTGTGCTATGATCGCTTCCAGGATGTGTGTTTATTTTATTATAAATATTTATTTATTTTTAATAAATATTGATATTTTTTCTTTCCTCCAGCCCTCCCTCCCCTTGCCAGCCAATCAGCGTGATCGGCTTTCATAGGCTTTAGCCTGTGACAGCGGATTGCTTCCATGCCACCCAGGGGGACAGCACTGCCATAGATAGCAGCGCTGTGCGGAGTCAATAGATGGTGGTTTTGCCGTCTAACAGTCTCCTAGCGGTGATCGCTGCTGAGAGACTGATGACGGAGCGGAGATGCGTGCGCATCGGTGGGCACGATCTCCTGCAAAACACGCCCCCACTCCCCAGGACTGCATGCCAATTGGCGTTAGGCGGTCCTGGGGCTGCTGCTGCACTCACGCCAATTGGCGAGAGGTGGTCCTTTACAGGTTAAAGCTAGATTATATCTGTACATGTACTGAGCACCAAGAGATACTGCTTATAGTGGATGGGATATGCAAGTATTAAAAAGGGGTTAAATCAATAAAGCAAATATAGATTTATTTACAAGGGCTTCATTTTAGGACATTTAAGCCCAGCTTATTATAAGTACACTATGGGTGCATCTTGTATGCAATCATTAGGGTGACAGGGCGGTGCATGATATAGTTGTCTCTGGCAGGCTGGGTGAGTGCAGTAACTGTATTTGTCCATCGGTAGTCTGGCATGCCAGCTCTCTAAGCATCATGGGGCGCCTGTAAACATGTACATTCTTGGCCAAGACAGCCTGGTTCAGCTTAGTTTCCTCTAGTGTCTGCAAGACGCTTAGTATTCTCAGCCCTGGTTCTCCCAGCTTCCATGCCTTTCTGTTGGCTCATATTCATAATGCCTGCATGTTAAAAAAAAGGGCACTGGAGAAGTCTGGTAGTACAATATCTGTAAAATTAACAATTTTCTACTACTTAATTCTGATTGTAAAATATCCATAACCCTTACCCTTTACCCATATTTTACTATTACCTAACCCTACTGTCACATAGAACCCTCCCTCTACTGATGCCTAACCCTAGGACTCCCACATTGGAGCCTAACCCTATCCACCCCCACAGTGGTGGCTAAACTTAAACCTCCCCTGGTGGTGCCTAACCTTAACCACCCAGGATCTAACCTTTACCCCCCCAGGAAGTGCCTATTGCCTAACCTTAACCCACAGGGTCTAACCTTAACCCTACTGGAATTTCTTAACCTTAAACCCCTAGAATCTAACCTTTACCCCCAGGAAGTGCCTAACCTTAACCCCTCAGGGTCTAACCTTAACCCCCCCTGTAAGTGCCTAAGATTAACCCCTCAGGGTCTAACTTTAACCCCCTCTGGAAGTGTCTAACCTTAACCCCCCTGTGTCTAACCTTAACCCCCCAGGCCTAACTTTAACCCCCCTGGAAGTGCCTAACCTTAACCGCTCAGTGTCTAACCTTAATCCCCCAGTGGTGCCTAATCTGAACACCACAGACCCCCCCCCTCCCCCCCCCCCCCCAGAAGCCTAAACTTAACCCACTCAGATGCCTCACCTTATTCGCCATAGACAACAAGCAGTGATTAGTGGCTATATATGGAACATAGCAACTGTGGCTATAAATAGTATAGAGCAGAAATAAGCAGCCATCACCCGCTATTTAATTGAGCCCATTGGCATCTATGGGGGTGCCATTTTCAACAGGGCACCTCTACAGCCCTTTTTACCTGCTTCGATTTAGTGTGGCCAATATTGAGGATGTAGCAGAAGGAAGACAGGATGGCGGGCTATGCTTTCATGTCTTTTATACAAGAAGATGACAGCACTGCAGGGTTTGGCTTTCAATCAAGAAATAAATACTTGCATGCAATCATCTGTAGCTGTCCAGGTATTTGACGTTCACAGTATTTACCTCAACAACGGGGTCATTCAAATCACATGGACGCATTTGATTTACGCCATTTTTTTAGCATTCTTAACATTCTGAATTCCACATAGCTTAACCTGGCAAGTCCAGTGTCTACCGTTGTTGTGGGAACACAAAGGAAGCTCTTCTTTGAATAGTTGACATTGAGCTACATGTGTTTCCTTCCAAAATACCGTAGAAATTACCCCCAGGACAATACTATATAATTAATATTTAACCAGACATAATGTTATCTCATTTCACTATCTTCGTCTATGATTTTCATTTCACATTAACTTGTGTCTGGTCGGTCTTTTCCTTTTCGGCGATGTGCCATGTTGGAGTGGGAAGCATGCCAAGGGAAAATGATAGATCTATGGATAATAGACATCTGGTTATTGCTAAATTGCTATATACTTGTCATTGTTGACAGCGGCAGATGATCTGATAAGAGGTTTGGGTTGGAACATGCATAGGATTAGACTCTGGAAAGTGAATTCTTCAATGCATTAAGCAGTATACGAAGCACACTTCAATCACGCTATAAAAGTACAAGAGAATGTCAAATAAAAAATTGTCTCTTGTTTTATTTTCATGGAAATGGGGAAAAAAAAAATAAGTATACATATTTTCCTTGTCGAGGGTTCTTTGATTTGGAAAAAGGCAAGAATTGGCTGTCTGCTGCGTATTTGATGTGTTGTTATGCTTATTATAGGTGATTTATGCTTTCATTGTCACATGACTCACGTACGCGCTTGTAGCTTGCTTATTTTTGTGTCTGATTTCATCCTCTGTATAGTCAGAAAAAAAATATCTCCTACCGAAACAAAGCAGCAGATTTAAAATGGACAAATATGAGTTCTGCTTAAAATGAATGTATAGATTCAAGGTTAGGGCACCGATATGAAGAGAGGGGGAAACATTCACATCAAAAAAGTATACTTACCTGTCGTAAAACTTTGTTTTATTTGCAGCTCTGCAGTCCTGATGTCTCTTAACCCCTCCCCCCATGTGACCACACTTTTTGCTTGCATTTTTTACGTCCAAGGTGGCCAACAGCTCAGAAGTCCAAGTTTGGCCCCACAATTACTCACTCAAATAGGGGAGATGTGCTCACTGCTCAGACAGGCCAGTAAGAGCTTGTTCACACCTAGAGAATTTTTGTTTATTTTTAAGCGCCGGTGATTTTGAAAATCGCCCTAAAAGCACTTGTGCAATGATTCCCTATGAGAGAGTTCACATATGAGTGGTTCAATTGCGATCCGCTCCCCAAAGCGCTGCCTGTACCATTTTCGGGACAATGTGGCTATAATGGAAGGTATAGGGAAATCGCAAAGCTTTGTATAGCGATTTCCTCAGTGCTTCTATGAATAAATACATTGTGTTTAGTCATTTCACTTCCTGACTGACGTTACATTTTCATTAAAGTGTAAGAGCAGACATTGGCTTTCACTTACACATGTGAACACACACATGACTGATAGACATAAAGAAGCACTAGAGGAAAGTGCAAACCTACAGACTGTATAAGAGGAGGGACACTGATGCACGGACAGTCACGAAGCAAATAACAGTACCAGTAAGTACAATCGTCTCTAATTATCGGCAGGTTGTGAGACACAAATTAAGCAGCCATTGTCCTGTGGTCCTGCATTTCCCCCACTGAACCCCTTTATTGGGTTTTGTCCAATAACTGTTCAAACAATACATAAATATAGATTAGTGAGCACAACATTCCTAAGGCCCGGTTCACATTAGCGTTCGCTATCAGGATTTTCCGGATCGGATCCGGAACGCCTACTGTACAAACGGAACGTACGTTCCGCATAGCAATGTAATGTCTATGCGGACGTTCACACGCGTCCGTTCCGTACGTACCGGAGCCGGATCGGATCCGGACTCTTTTCCAACATGCGCTATTTTTTGGGTCCGGATCTCCGGCCCACGCATCCTGACCGGAGCCTGACCGGAGCCTAACAGCACCATCAGGCACACAGAAACCAATGGGGAACGGAAGGCACAGAACACACTGCCTACAAAAACCTGACATTCTACCCCACTTCCTATGCGTATCCAAGCGGCCATTTCGGATGGGGACACATGGGCCAAGCATGTCTGGAGTGGAGCAGCAGTGACAGACATGCTGGAGCTGTTTTGGCAGAATGTCGGAGGTGGAGGTGAGGCCTACAGTGGAGGACCTGATTCTACAGGTGCACCAGGTGCACCTTCTGCTGACCCCAACATTTTTTTATTTAATTTCGCTATTTTTTGCCCACGGATCCTGATGGCAGCCTGATGCATGCCTGATGCAAACGGACCGGATCCTGATCGGATCCTGATCGGAACCGTACGGTTCCGATCAGGATCAGGTCCTGATCCGATCAGGATCCGATAAGGATCCGGTCCGTTTGCAAGGCAAAACGCAAGTGTGAATGGGGCCTAAGCCACTGCGAAAGAAAGACACATAGGTATTCTAGTAAATTTTCAGTTTGGTCACATGATCACATCTCCTTCTACTCATTCTAATAATGCCATCTGATAGAAGGTAATGTGTGTGCAGCCAACAGGTAGCTCCTGCATCTGCTTCACACTGGGAAGGAGTTGGGTTTTCACAGTGCTTCAAACTGTCACTTACGTTACTGCTCTCAGAGTGGAGTTGCTGAGCCCAAGCTCATATGAAACAACCCACTGCTTCCTTGATACTCAGCTCCCTTTATGTCTTGCAATGCAGCAATGGTAAGCAGAGGCGTATCTGGAGGGGTGCAGGCATGGCGTGTGCCAGGGACGCCATAGCACCATGGGTGCCATGGGTTCTCCTGTGCTGCACCGCCATACCTGCCATGTGCTGTGTCACCATGCCTGCCCCCATGCCTCCCAGTCACTCAGACTTCAGAGCAGATTAATTCCGATATCTGGAGATCATGGCTACTTACTTTAAGTACAGTATATACAACACACTTGGCTATTTAATTATTTCATCTTAACACAAGTGGCTGTTCAATTTGTTTATTGTGAGGCCGCTGGCTACTTGATTATTTTATCTGGAGGTGTGTGACTATGTAATTGTTTTATCTAGATGCTTTTGAATACCTAATATTTTAATTGGGGGGCATGTGACTACTTGATTAATTATCTGGGGTCATGTGACTACTTGATTATTTTATCTGGAGGCATGTGGATACCAGTATTTGGTTCTTTTTTCTGGAATCATGTGACTACTTTATTATTTTATCTGGAAACATATGACTATTCATTTATTGAATTGTGAGGCACATGGCTACCTAATTGTAATATCTAGGGGACCATGGCTTCTCAATGTATGTATCTGAGGCAAGGGCGTACCTAGAAATCCCCAGGCCCCCTGCAAAAAAAAAAAATCTGCGCCCCACCTCCCTAGGGCCCGTTCAGGGACTTTTGTGGGGCAAGAGGGGGTCGCAGCATAAGAGGAGAGCGTGGCCGCAGATCGGTGGGGAGGGGGGACATTCCCCCCCCTCCCTCACCTCGGGCTCTCCTCTCAGCTCTCCCCCTCCTGCAATCATTGGTGGCAACGGGCGGGCAGCGGCAGCAGGCTGAGCACATTACCTCCTTCTCGCCGGAGGTCTTCCATTCTCTAAGAGCTTCATGCAACTTCCTGTGTAAACAGGAAGTTGCTCTTAGAGAACGGAAGACCTCCGGCAAGAAGGAGGTAATGTATTTAACCTGCCGCCGCTGCTGCCACCAATGATTGATTGCAGGAGGGGGAGCGCTGAGAGGAGAGCACGAGGTGAGGGAGAGAATGTCCCCCCTCCCCACCAATCTGCGGCCACAGCTCTCCTCTTATGCTGCGACCCCTCCTACCCAACAAAAGTCACTGAGCGGGCGCTAGGGGGGCCCTGGGCCCCCCCCCGCGGCAGCAGGGGTCGCATCCCCTATTGTTATGCCAGTGATCTGAGGGCATATTTAACTCCGGTATTCGAGTAACCCAGCAGTTTAATTCTGGTATCTAAAGACAGCAACACAAGTACAATTTCAGTGTTTGCCATAAGCGCTTTATTACCCAGATACGCCCCTGACAGTATGTCTGATACCACTCCCACTGTAGTAAGTTCAGAAGCCAGTAATTAGTGGTGTTAGAAGTTTAGAACTTTGTATCAGGAAAAGCTGTGAGGAAATTATTATTTTGAACTTTATGAGCCACAAAGATAATGAACAATGCTGAAAACAACATATGTGCTTGTCATATTTTACGTTTTCTTTTTGCATGCACTTGGGCTTTGGGGGGCATCTGCTTTGCAGCTGTTGTTTATAATCCACTTTGCCTCCCCAAAGCCTCTTCTAGTACAAATTTCATTTCACCTGATGAGGATGTATGAGGGGAATATGGAGAGTAAAAGCCATTTTCAATAAATCAATTAAGGAATTAAGGAAACATTTTATTTATATTATTTTAGACACACTGTATCCTCTGATTATTTCTTCATATACTAAATGCCTTTATTTAAGAATTTTTATATCTTTTTACAAGATTTTCAATCCCTTTGTTGTAGTAGCATCCCACTCCTCACCTATGGGTTGGAAGAAATTGTGTGTGTGCGTGTGCAGTGCGTGTGTGTGTGTGTATGGAGCGTGTGTGTATATGTGTGTGTATGGTATGTGTGTGTGTGTGTGTGTGTGTGTGTGTGTGTGTGTGTGTAGTGTGTGTGTGTGTGTGTGTGTAGTGTGTGTGTGTGTGTGTGTGTGTGTGTGTGTGTGTGTGTGTGTGTGTGTGTGTAGTGTGTGTGTGTGTGTGTGTGTGTGTGTGTGTGTGTGTGTGTGTAGTGTGTGGTGTGTGTGTATGTGTGGTGTGTGTGTGTGTGTGTGTGTAGTGTGTGTGTGTGTGTGTGTGTAGTGTGTGTGTGTAGTGTGTGTGTGTGTGTGTGTGTGTAGTGTGTGTGTGTAGTGTATGTGTGTGTGTAGTGTGTGTGTGTGTGGTGTGTGTGTATGTGTGGTGTGTAGTGTGTGTGTGTGTGTGTGTGTGTGTGTGTGTGTGTGTGTGTGTGTGTGTGTGTGTAGTGTGTAGTATGTGTGTGTGTGTGCGTGTGTGTAGTGTGTGTGTGTGTGTGTGTGTGTGTGCGTGCGTGTGTGTAGTGTGTAGTGTGTGTGTGTGTGTAGTGTGTAGTGTGTAGTGTGTGTGTGTGTGTGTGTGTGTGTGTGTGTGTGTGTGTGTGTGTGTGTGTGTGTGTGTGTGTGTGGTGTGTGTGTGTGTAGTGTGTAGTGTGTAGTGTGTAGTGTGTGTGTGTGTGTGTGTGTATAGTGTGTGTGTGTGTGTGTGTGTGTGTGTGTGTGTGTGTGTGTGTGTGTGTGTGTGTGTGTGTGTGTGTGTGTGTGTGTGTGTGTGTGTGTGTGTGTGTGTGTGTGTGTAAAGGGGGGGTCTAAAGTTAATGTTGCTGAAAAAACAGTTGCTGGCATTCTGTAGTCACATGTCAAGTGGGGCAGGAGGAGAAGAGAGTAACTGGATAGATGCAAATGTAATTACACTGAAAGCATACTTTGCACGGCAGATAAAAGCAATTAACTGTTACTTTCTGACCCTAATACTTTAGTTCAGTTTTCTAACACAAAACTTGCCATTGTAATTATTTTATTTTCTGCTTTGTGAGTCAGCTCCTGCTGGGTATTGACTATCTAGGAAACAATTACATTCTGAAAGTTTAGATTTGCTTTTAAACATAACTTTGTGTAGGACCATTCTTATTTTACCTTTCTGTACAAAACAGTAAAGTCAGATATTTATCTCCAGTTTTCCACTGATCGCGGTCATCACACCTGCTGTCATTTCATAAAAAAAGAAAATATTGATACTTTTTTGTACATTCTCTGCCATACGTTGTGTGTTTCGCTTACTGTACACAGCTTCTCAGAGCGGCACTACAGAAAGTTTTCTATAACACCGGTGACAAACGGAATTGTTAGAGATCTCCGTAGTGCGTAGTTTTTCCCTGCAGGACATTTTTGCATACACAGAGCTGTTTCCATATGCGTGGTGCTGGAGCAGCATGGGGGCGGTTTATGCTCCTCAAAAGATGTCAACAATAAAGTATAAGTTGTTAAGTTAATAATAAACAATTCCTAGAATCAATGGATGTCTTCAGTGTCTGTAATCTCTGACAATATAATTCTCTTTCTTTCTTTCTTTCTTTCTTTCTTTCTTTCTTTCTTTCTTTCTTTCTTTCTTTCTTTCTTTCTTTCTTTCTTTCTTTCTTTCTTTCTTTCTTTCTTATATTTTCTATAAGTATTCTACCAATGGTACTCTAGCACCAAAATATGCCTGAAAAAGGGGACTAGATCCCAGAAAGCTGCATCATTTAACTTTATCAGTTAGACATTAAAAAGTATTACTTTTACAAGACTTTGTATTTTTCTACCGACATACTCTAGCACCCAAATTACTGCTGCACCATTTTTAGATTTATGTCTTTAACTTGGTAGGTGCCTTAAAATGCCTAAATGTTTTTTTACTTATACAAGGCAAAAAGAGATAATTTATGAACCAGAGAAATATTTGTGAATCATCTCCCTTGTGCCTGAGGACCACATTATTTCTAGGTACACACATGGAATCTCCACCGATTGGTTGCTGATCATCTGTGTTTAACATGCCTTTATTTATAACTATAAACCACAGCCCAGTTGCTAAGACATTAGACTGATTTTAGCAAATTCAAATGGTTGATTGGCAGCACTGGTGGCCATAAAGGCAGAATGGAGAGGTCCTGATTTTATTGTTGACCACACAGGAGAGAGAAGGGCAAGCCTGTCCTAACCCTCTTCAATCTCATGAAAGATTTGTAAGGATGTACAGAGGTGTCACAAGGATAAAATAGGCTAAAAACGTTTAAAAAGTTCAGGAGGCGGCGGCGGACCAGCCACTCCATAACAGACACGGTGCTGTCGATTGAGGCGTAGCTATGGGAGGGCTAGGGGGAACATAAGTCCCCGGGCGCAGCACTGTAAGGGGGCACAGAGCATGGCCGCTGCACCCCACGTGCATGAGAGGCGGCTCGCTGGCTGCCTGAAGTGCCCCTGCTTCTCTCTCTCCCTCTGCAGAGGAGCGCAGAAGCATTAGCAGCAGCAGAAAAAAAGGATATTTAAAGGGGGGCACATCTGGCTATCTGACCAGGAGGCACATCTGGTTTTCTGGCACATATGGCTATTTTAATAACATTTGACTCCACCCATAACTACGACCACATTCTGATGTGTGGCCAACAACAATTTTTCCCAAGGGGGGGGGGGCGCAAAAGAGGTCTTTGTCCCCAGGTGCTGAAAACCCTAGCTACGCCTCAGGATTGAGGTAATTTTATTGTTGACCACACAGGAGAGGGAAGGGCCAGCCTGACCTAACCCTCTTCAATCTCATGAAAGAAGACAACAATTACCAGATCAAAGACCAAAACAGGCTAGTTTAAGTATTTTTTAAAGAGTATTTCAAGTGCAGGAAAGGGAGACACTTAGCAATTAATTGTAGAAGTTGTATTCAATGTTCTGGGAAGCTCTTCTGTGTGCATTCCATTTATGTTGTGATGTGTTTACCAAAGGGCTAACTATTGTCCTGTACTAAAAAACAAAAACAAAGCTGCAGTGACCTTTGTCATCACATTTATACCTACAAATACACAAAAGATAAAGTAAAAAAAAAAACACACAAACAAAAAAACACATTCTATAGTGACAAATGTGTATGCCCACCCACTTTATATATAATTGTGCTTCCCACAAAGTCAGCATGACCATGCACAAGCAATTCTTTAACGCAGCAACATCAAAGTATAAAAGAAATGGTAATACATAAAAAAAAATCAAGAAAATTGCAGCAGCAGCAGCAGCAGCAGCAATTCAGAGCACACAATACAGAGAGGCGAGTGCACACAAGGAAGATCTCCAGGTGGTAAACAGTTTCAGCCCTTCTGCAATAAAAGCTTTCTTCGCTGGATTTAAACATATAGCATTTTATTACTATGACATTACGTGTGCCTCTAGCTTGTGCAGGGGTTAATTTTTCTCTGGTACAAAATGATTACTTTTATAGCCATACCGTAAAACCACTAAAGTAGTTGTTTTTGTTGTTTCTTTTTTGGTTTTTTTTGTTTTTTTCCTGTGGATTTTCAAGGGAAAGTAGTTTAATAAAAGGAAGAGCATTAGAGGCATCCTTCATTTCCAGACAAATAATACAGTCATAAAAGGACCTTGTATGGATGTCGGGATTTAGGGCTCTGTTTTTTCTCCACTGTTTTTGTTTTGATGTTTATACTTGTTTCCCATGTACAGATATTTATTGGATAGCTCTACAGAAAGGGTCAGTCACCCCGGACTGAGATTTCTGCCTCTCGTCAGACACCCTCACCCCGGACTGAGATTTCAGCCTCTCGTCAGACACCCTCACCCCGGACTGAGATTTCAGCTTCTCGTCAGACACCCTCACCCCGGACTGAGATTTCAGCCTCTCGTCAGACACCCTCACCCCGGACTGAGATTTCAGCTTCTCGTCAGACACCCTCACCCCGGACTGAGATTTCAGCCTCTCGTCAGACACCCTCACCCCGGACTGAGATTTCAGCCTCTCGTCAGACACCCTCACCCCGGACTGAGATTTCAGCTTCTCGTCAGACACCCTCACCCCGGACTGAGATTTCAGCCTCTCGTCAGACACCCTCACCCCGGACTGAGATTTCAGCCTCTCGTCAGACACCCTCACCCCGGACTGAGATTTCAGCCTCTCGTCAGACACCCGCTGCTGCCATTACATGTACTTTGCTTTTGCTGCCATTACATTCATCATTAAAAGAACGATGCAATGACTTACTTTTCATTTTTTTGTTCAACTAATTGTTCAAATAGTGCATTGGATTTTTTTAATTGTTATTAGAAAAATATAAAGTATTGCAAATGGATATTTTATTTTTAGCACTTTTATTTTTTGAAATATGTTTTTATTGAAAAATGTCAAATTATTAACAAGAAATAGTAGTAGTAACAGTGAACGGTTACGGATTAGTACAGTGTGATGTTTATAGATATTTTAAGCACAAATATTATTGAGACATAACAATATACATAAATGACAAATATGAGAATAAAATGTTATCCATTATTGTTCATTGACATGGCCGCTCTGGGCTGTACAATAGCTGAGCTTATATAATCAGGTAATTCCAATTAAATGAGGGCACACTGGATCACCAAAGTGCATATACTTATGTAGTTGTTTATAATGAGTAAGTTATGCCGTAACTATAAAAACCAAACTTAACCTCCCTGGCGGTAAGCCCGACACATTGTGTCGGGCTAGTCGCCACAGGGGATCACATGGCCCCGGAGGATTTTTGGCTATAAAATGTTATTTATATCCTTCAGCTAGCACTTCGCTAGCTAAGTATGCCCCCCAAGTGCCTCCGGTCCCCTGTGATCGCCGCCGATCACAGCCGGTATACGTACCCCCCAGGGATCCTGCGATGGCGCAGCCTCCCAATCAGCTCCCGGCTTCGCTATGGGGAGGATCGGAACTGCGCATGACATCATGATGTCATGTCCGATCGTAGCCATAGTGATGACTGAAGCTGCATGGAGAAGCTGCGGCTCTCGCGGGATCGCGGACGGGTAAATATTATTGGGGGATCAGAGGGAAACCGGAGGCACTTGGGGGGCATACTTAGCTAGCTTTATAAATATATAAAAATAATAATAAAATAGTAAGCATTTCAAAAACCCTAATGCAGAATAATTAATATTGAAAAAGCTCTGTCTACTAACTTAAAGCGTAATATAACCCTGCATTTCAACTTTGCTCTAAAACATTATTTACAGCATATTATATGCAAAAAGCATTTTTTTTTACTAGACCAGCATTGGAAGGGTTAAACACAGAGGTTTTAAGTTCCGTGCAGACGTTCAGATAGTTACATTCTATTTAGTTATATGTATATATTTAGAAATTTTACACACTCTTTGGCTGTCCTCCAACTCCTTCTCAGTGAGAGAGATGAGTCACAATAAACACTTAGATACATTCATGTAAACAAAAAGTATCTAACTCAAGTTTGGATGCGTCTGCAGAAATCTCTAGGGACTTTAAAGCCCTGTGTAACCCTTCCAATGCTGGTCTAGTAAAAAAAAAATGCTGGTTGCATATAATATACTGTAAATAATGTTTTAGAGCAAAGTTGAAATGCAGGGTTATATTCCGCTTTAAAAGCAAACTTTACTCCAATAGTAATTTCATTGCAAATAAACTCAGTAGCAAGATATCAGAAAACAATTGGATCCTGAGTCAAAGTTATTTTGTTACTAGATCCTTGTCCAGGTGTCAGTCAGAGCTGGGACAAGGTCCTCCAGCAGCCAAGGATAAGACACCAAAGTGCACCCCCCATCCCTCCCACCGCAGCCGTCACACACTGATTGCTATTAGACTAAGAGGCGCCCCAGAGTCTCCAACACCTTAAAGCATATCCAAGATGAAAAACGAACTATAACAAGTTACTTGTCTATATATGTTATCTAAAGTTTAGATAGTTTACACTACAAATCTGGCTGCAAACAGCTTTAATAGAAAGCATATAAGTATAAGTAAGCGGACCCCCAAAAAAAGAAAATGTAGCACTGTGCAGAGGAGATGGTGACCCCCATATGGAAAAGAGGCCACAGGAGCAGCCCCTCTGTGGGTAAGTGATACTTCTTACCAGGGGTATTGCTAAGATCCTAGGAGATCCAGAGCACTTTTGGGCATGCACCAGAATGTGGGTGTGGTCATGGGTGGAGCCAAATTTACTTGAACTTAACAGCGTCCTAAGTGTGCCTGTCCAGCAAAATGTTAAATGAAGCCCCCCTCTCCGTTAAAACAAAAAAATGCATGCTGGGACATGTGGGGTGCTGTGTAGTGCCATGCTGAGTGCTGTGGTACCTCTATGGGGCATGCTGGGTGTTGTGGTGACATGCTAAAAGCTGTGGAGCCTCCATAGGGAGCATACATCACTGTGTGTGTCCTTCCTCCCCCCCCCCCCCCCTTCCAAGCAGAGTAGGACAGCATAATAAACGACTCATCTCCTCCATCTGCTCTGCAAGTCTGGAGACATCCTCTGTAGCTGACGATTCTACCCCCAGCATCCAAGAATCAGACACTAGGAGCTCTAGCATCTGATTCATTCCCAGACACTAGGGGGAGAAGCCCAGAAGAGACTTCTGCAGAATCTGGAGATGAAGCAGCCAGAGATGAGTACTGCTCCCCGCGGCCTGGGGACATCTGGGGCACCCCAGAATACATCCGGGGCACATGCCACTGATCCAACATCCATGCTTCTTACTCTAACAACTGCCCCCCCCCCCCCTTCATAGCACACTTTTACAAATCTTCCTTATGGGGAGGTTCATTTAAAAAAAAATAATAATTAGAGGTACTCAGTTCGGTTTAAAACCTCTCATCAAGGGTTGGAAAGGTCATAGCAGTGAGAGGCAAAGACATAATCTAGAGATCTGCCTCTGCTGGTTATGCCCAAATTCATTTGAAATATTAGTTGTAGATGAGCAACAACAAAGTGTCTTCTTGAGATGCGGGAATTATTCCATAAAACTTCAAATATAAACTGGATGGTGCCGACCTTATCACGCACACAGTTCCATGTATCAGTCAGGAGATTTCAGATAGTCATTTTTCTTGTCCCAAAAGATACTGACACTTCCTGATTCTCAACACTTCCCAGAAAACAAACTCTCTCACTTATCTATTCAGTTCATAAGTTTCATATGACAACCTGCCAGTCTCGTTGACACACTGCATAGTTTCAAACCCACCAGCTGTTATTGAGTAAGCAAGACTGACGGGAAAAAACAACCTCCTTCAACAGAAGAAGACCGAACATAATCCACACAAGTGCTAGTAAAGTGTAACGCCAGTGTCATTGAAAAGGTACCCGCAGGACAGTTGTATGCACTGCAAAGATTTTTGTGAACTTTACAAAAGCATATTTGCTCAATAGGAAGGTTTGCACATGATCATAGGTACCCTACTGTGTCTTCAATGGTGCCTCAATAAAAAAAAACATGTCTGAGTGACTTAAAGAGGAACTCCAGTGAAAATAATGTAATAAAAAGTGCTTCATTTTTACAATAATTATGTATAAATGATTTAGGCAGTGTTTGCCCATTATAAAATATTTTAAATCCCTGATTTACATTCTGACATTTATTACATGGTGACATTTTTACTGCTGGCAGGTGATGTAGCTGCTGCTTGCTGTTTTGGCAGTTGGAAACAGCTGTAAACAGCTATTTCCCACTATGCAACAGGATTCACAGACAGGAAACTGCCAGATGTACCTCGGTACTCAGAGTTTCTTTGTGGGAGGGGTTTCACCACAATATCAGTCATACAGCGCCCCCTGATGGTCTGTTTGTGAAAAGTGAATAGATTTCTCATGTAAAAGGGGGTATCAGCTACTGATTGGGATACATTTTAATTCTTGGTCGGAGTTTCTCTTTAAATAAACAGTTAATTAGCAACACTAAAACTATTAGTTTGACACTATGAAACCAGTTCTTCATTTTAAAGTGGAGCTGAACTCTTGCACAGGACAGAAGGACAACACAGAGACATACACCCTGTGTGTATTTAGAGAGTTTAGCCTGAATCAGGAAGTAGAAACAGTGCAGATTTATTTTAGGAATTGTATCAGCTGTAACACTGAAACGTTTTTTTCCTCCTCAGAACAACAATTTTAAATCTGTTTTTGTTTCCAATTCCTAAAGTATGAATTGTAAGGCAGCTTAATTGAGAGCTCATGTTGTGGGAGTGTTGTGTTGTGGGAAAGGTATCGGTATTGTGAGAATTAAACTCATGTCTTGTCCCTCTATGGATGAAAACAGTTCTGTCCAGCAAGGATCACATTGTGTGGCAGCTAGCCCAGATGTGACAGCCAATGTGGGTGACTGTTTATTATGGATGGCGAGTTTTCACCTGCACCTTGTACAAGCTCACCTACTTATTATGTGGGTCATCAACAGCCACACTCTGCATATATTGTGAACCTATCAGGCCCAGTAAGTATGCAGCTGGAAGGCTGGAAGGAATGGACTTATTTGTAGCTGTAAACATGGTAATCAACCTCATCAGCTAGCAGGATTCCAGTTATCATAATGGAGATGAATGCAAAATGTATGTCATTAGGCCTTGGGAGGCTATAAGCAGTGTGTGACAATGAGTGCAAGGTAGAAAATACACAGTTCCATAACCAATGCCATGAACATTACTAACATATAAAGGTTACCTATCTATTTTAAAAACTAGTAATAGGATGGGTACCCTGGATAGTGTACTGGTTAAGGGCTCTGTCTCTGACACAGGAGACCAGGGTCCGAATCTCAGCTCTTCCTATTCAGTAAGCTAGCACCTATTCAGTAGGAGACCTTGGGCAAGACTCCCTAACACTGCTACTGCCTACAGAGCACCCCCTAGTGGCTGCAGCCCTGGCCTAACACTGCTACTGCCTTTAGAGCACCCCCTAGTGGCTGCAGCCCTGACCTAACACTGCTACTGCCTATAGAGCACCCCCTAGTGGCTGCAGCCCTGACCTAACACTGCTACTGCCTATAGAGCGCCCCCTAGTGGCTGCAGCTCTGACCTAACACTGCTGCTGCCTATAGAGCCCCCCCCCCAGTAGCTGCAGCTCTGGCATAACACTGCTATTTCCTATAGAGCACCTCCTAGTGTCTGCAGCTCTGGCCTAACACTGATACTGCCTATAGAGTGCCCCCTAGTGGCTGCAGCTCTGGCCTAACACTGATACTGCCTATAGAGCACCCCTAGTGGCTGCAGCTCTGGCCTAACACTGATACTGCCTATAGAGCACCCCCTAGTGGCTGCAGCTCTGGCCTAACACTGCTACTGCCTATAGAGCACCTCTAGTGGCTGCAGCTCTGGCCTAACACTGCTACTGCCTATAGAGCACCCCCTAGTGGCTGCAGCTCTGGCCTAACACTGCTACTGCCTATAGAGCACCCCCTAGTGGCTGAAGCTCTGAGATAACACTGCTACTGCCTATAGAGCGCACCCTAGTGGCTGCAGCTCTGGCCTAACACTGCTACTGCCTATAGAGCTCCTCCTAGTGGCTGAAGCTCTGCCCTAACACTGCTACTGCCTATAGAGCGCCCCCTAGTGGCTGCAGCTCTGGCCTAACACTGCTACTGCCTATAGAGCACCCCCTAGTGGCTGCAGCTCTGGCCTAACACTGCTACTGCCTATAAAGCACCCCCTAGTGGCTGCAGTTCTGGCCTAACACTGTTACTGCCCATAGAGCACCCCCTAGTGGTTGCAGCTCTGGCCTAACACTGCTACTGCCTATAGAGCGCCCTCTAGTGGCTGCAGCTCTGGCCTAACACTGCTACTGCCTATAGAGCCCCCCTAGTGGCTGCAGCTCTGGCCTAACACTGCAACTGCCTATAGAGCGCCCCCTAGTGGCTGCAGCTCTGGCCTAACACTGCTACTGCCTATAGAGCGCCCCCTAGTGGCTGCAGATCTGGCCTAACACTGCTACTGCCTATAGAGCGCCTCCTAGTGGCTGCAGCTCTGGCCTAACACTGCTACTGCCTATAGAGCGCCCCCTAGTGGCTGCAGCACAGGCCTAACACTGCTACTGCCTATAGAGCTCCCCCTAGTGGCTGCAGCTCTGACCTAACACTGCTACTGCCTATAGAGCACCCCCTAGTGGCTGCAGCTCCAGCCTAACACTGCTACTGCCTATAGAGCACCCCCTAGTGGCTGCAGCTCTGGCCTAACACTGTTACTGCCCATAGAGCACCCCCTAAATATTGCAGCTTTAAAAGCTTGCTATGTTATATATCTGTTTTCACCAAGATACAGCTAAGACCATAGGTTAATATAAACTCCTCATACCCAACTATTGTAGAATCTACGTCCAGGAACCATGCGTGCTACCACGCTCCTGCGGCCGATCGCGTGCGTGCACGCGCACTCCCGGCCGCGGATTCGGTAGCCACGGAATCAATGTATCGGGCTATGGTGCCCGATCACTGATTCCTCTCCCCCGCTGAAAAAGCAACAGCTTCTTTCGGAAGCTTTGCTTTTTCTGGCTGTCACCTCCCCATGCGTCGCTCTAAGCGTATGTTACGCTTAGAGTGACGTCATGTAAACAAACTCATGGCCGCCATCTTGTGGCCAAAAAGTAATACTACAACTGAAAGTAAAAAAAAATTAACACACATTTACATTATAAATCTATTGTTTACCTCCCACCCTCCCAAAACTACCCAAATAAAATGTTTACTATAAAAAAAAAACAAAAAAACATTACAATAAAAAAAAAACATGTAAATATTTACCTAAGGGTCTAAACTTTTTAAATATCAATGTAAAGATGAAATATTTCTATATTTTTTTTATTTTAAACTTGTAAATAGTGATAGATGCAAAATGGAAAAAAATGCACCTTTATTTCCAAATAAAATATTGTCGCCATACATTGTGATAGGGACATAATTTTAACAGTGTAATAACCAGGACATATGGGCAAATACAATACATGAGTTTTAATTATGGAGGCATGTATTATTTTAAAACTATAATGGCTGAAAACTGAGAAATAATGAATTTTTCCATTTTTTTCTTATTCTTCCTGTTTAAATGCATTTACAGTAAAGTGGCTCTTAGCAAAATGTACCCCCCAAAGAAAGCCTAATTGGTGGCGGAAAAAACAAGATATAGATCAGTTCATTGTGATAAGTAGTGATAAAGTTATAGGCTAATGAATGGGAGGTGAACATTTCTCACGTGAAAACGACGGAACGTGAATGGGTTAATACTACACACACTGTTCATGTTATTTTGTTTAAAGGGAACCTGTACTGAGTAAAAATATTTAAAATAAACACATGAGGTAACTTCAAATAAACATTACATAGTTACCTTGCCATCAGTTCCTCTCAGAAGCTCACCATTTCCCTTCCAGTTCTGACAACATTTTGTCAGAACTGAAATATATCAGTTGCTGTCAGTTATATATCAGTTACTGTCAGTTATAGCTGAGTGGACAACTGGACGTGTAAGGTAATGTCCATGTTTTCCTATGGCTCAAGTGGGTGATATTACAGTATAACAGTGTGCTGACCAGGAAGCTGTTAGGGGGTAATGACCATTTTCAAAATGGAGGACTGAGAATTCCCTTGATCACAGTGGACAAGCGGGACACAGGAGAGGAGAAAGAGATTGAGGAGTAGACTACACAGGAGGTAAGTATGACCTGTGTATGGTTATTTTGACTTTTTATTTTCTGTTCAGGTTCTCTTTAACAGCTACAACTTGATTGGTTATTTTTATTGGCTGTTCAACTGTTAATAATTGCAGTATTTTTATAGCGCCTTTCTCCTGTCGGACTCAAAGCGCTTGCGAGGCAGCCACTAGAGCGCACTCAGTAGGCAGTAGCAGTGTTAGGGAGTCTTGCCCAAAGAACTCCTTACTGAATAGGTGCTGGCTTACTGAACAGGCAGAGCCGAGATTTGAACCAAGGTCTCCTGTGTCAGAGGCAGAGCACCTAACCATTACACTATCCAGCCACTGTTACACCACCTTCTCCACCTCCCCCATGTATATATCCATAGTGAATGTGCCCTGCTACTTCAGCTCAGCACTGTGTCACTGATGATATGTGCCTATGTTTATTGCTCTTTACTTCTTATACAATAAAGAATCTTTAAAAATAAGCCCCCCAAAAAGAAAAGAAAACAGCTCACACAATTTTGCTATGATTTAGTAAACTCTGCTCATGGGATTTCTCTCAATAGATCTTATCTTATCATCTCTATAAGCATGAACAAGCACATTTTTGTGAGAAGTTAAAGAGGAACTCCAGTGAAAATAATGTAATAAAAAATGTGCTTCATTTTTACAATCATTATGTATAAATTATTTAGTCAGTGTTTGCCCATTGTAAATCTTTCCTCTCCCTGATTTACATTCTGACATTTATCAGATGGTGACATTTTTACTGCTGACAGGTGATGTCTGTGGAAGTATCTGTTTTTTTTTTTTTTTTTGGCAGTTGGAAACCGCTGTAAACAGCTATTTCCCACAATGCAGCAAGGTTCACAGACAGGAAACTGCCAAGACCATGGTCCTCAGAGTTTCCTGTGGGAGGGGTTTCACCACAATATCAGCCATACAGCACCCCCTGATGATCCGTTTGTGAAAAGGAAAATATTTCTCATGGGAAAGGGGGTATCAGCTACTGATTGGGATAAAGTTCAATTCTTGGTTATGGTTTCTCTTTAAACTGTACCTGTTCATGTCTGAGGAGGGCAACATGCCTCAGTGCGCCAGGCTGCGCTTCATATTCTCGATACTTCCTGTTTCACAGCAGAGGTTCTCTTGCTGGAAAACTAGTAGAAAGGTCTATTGAACTGGGGCCCAAGCAGAAGACAATGCTCCATGCCAGGTTTTTCAGATTAGTTATGCACTGTAGAGCTCTTCAGTGTTTTTCAAAGGGCTTGGAGAACTTTATAGAACATATGTGGTAATACAAGCAACCAATCAGACTTCAAATGTAGCCATAGATGATACATAAAAAGAATTTGTTGCTTCTTTTATCTCAACTCATCTTCTTTATTCTGATAAACGTCTGAAACATTTAAATTCTAATCATCATCACCATAACCAATGTTATCATCATTATGCGCAGAAACAGCATCAACATCATCATCATCATTATGTTACCAGAGATGAACTGAGGTTTCTACTCCCATAGACACACATGGCACGATTCCATAGTCAATACTTACGGGATCATTTTACGATTACTAAGCTATAAAGGTAGAGTATACATTTGTACATATAAATAACATTTCTGGACATGCCTAGTCCTTTACTCAGCATGCATCATTTATGATTGGAAGAGGGCATATCGCCGCAAGAAAGGTTACCCACACAGAGATTTCGGATTTAAATAATCCAGGTTTCATTGAAAACTAGACAACTGCTTGGGTTGTGCTTTTTTATATGTACATAAATTTAATGTTTGTTTTTACAATGAAAAAACTTGATAAATTCACATCGAAAAAGAGACTTGTCTAAACCTATTTTAACTTTCAGGCTTATCTGCTTGCCTTGGTATTTAGCCTACCTATATACTGTATAGGGGGTATTCAGCAGAGTATGGTAAAGTTGCCATATCTAGGGAGCAGATGGCAATTTTACCGGTATTCCCAACAGTAAAATAATGTGCGTTGTGAGTAGTACCGATTGTGCGACCCGCACTATTATAGGGTGTATTCAGCAGACGATAGTAAAGTTGCCATGTCTAGGGAGCACATGGCAATTTTACCGGTATTCCCGACAGTAAGATAACGTGCGTTAAGATAACGTGCGTTGTGAGTCATACCGATTGTGCGACCCGCACTACCTTACTGTTGGAAAGAAGCTTTGAACAGAGGTGCCAAAATAAAGCAATGCCAATCATTGTGGAGTACTTGAATACATGGTATTATTTTTGAACTTAACCAGTTCGGCCTATCTGGACGAGCTTCCTCGTCCAGATAGGCACTGGTGCTGCCGCCGGCTCGTGCGCGCGATCGGGCGCGCCCCCGCGCGCGCTCCCGCTGCCCGCCGCTAGCCCCCCGATCAGTGAATGGGAATATAATTCCCATTCACCGATCTAACTTCCCCGCAGAAATACCAACGCTTTCTCTCCAGAGAGCGCGGTATTTCTGCCCCCAGGAAACAACTCCTCAGCATTTTAGTTCCTAGATGCGAGCTGGTTCGCATCTAGGACTTTTTTCACTGTGGCCATCTTGAGGCCAAATAGTAAACTGCACCCACATACATTTTTGATTAAAAAAAAACATTATTTTACATTTAAAATTAGCAGTTTCCCTCCCACACCAAAAATTACCCACATACACTTTTTTTATTTAAAAAAAAAAAAAACAATTAAAAAAAAAAAAAAAAACAACATAAATAGTTACCCAAGGGTCTGAACTTTTTAAATATGCATGTCAAGAGAATATGTTATTATATTATTTAAAATTATAAGCTTATAAATAGTGATGGACGCAAATTGAAAAAATGCACCTTTATTTCTAAATGAAATATCGGCACCATAAATTGTGATAGGGACATCGTTTAAATGGTATAATAACCGGGACAGATGGGCAAATAAAATACATGCGTTTTAATTACGGTAGCATATATTAATTTCAAACTATAATGGCCAAAAACTGAGAAATAATGAATTTCTTCCGTTTTTTTCTTATTCTTCCTGTTAAAATGCATTTACAGTAAAGTGGCTCTTAGCAAAATGTATCACCCACAGAAAGCCTAATTGGTGGCGGAAAAAACAAGCTATAGATCAATTCATTGTGATAAGTAGCAATAAAGTTATAGGCGAATGAATGGGAGGTGAACGTTGCTCGGATGCATGAGATTTTCGGACCGCGGCGCTGAACCGGTTAAATCAACACAGTCTGTGTTTATTTGCTGGGGAGGTAAGCCCACCACTACCGCCCTTTTTAAATGGTTTTCAAACTTTTTTTTTACCCTATTTTGGTGCCTCTGTTCAAAGGTTCTCCTCATATTGCCAAGTCCACCCCCAGGTGGAGATGTGTTACCACTTGTTTCCTGTCTACAGAGAGTGACTTCTTAACCTGAGTGGTGTCAGATCATAATCTCCCCACCCGCCTATACAGTGCTTGCCTTCGTGGTAACCCATGTCTGTGAGTATTATCAATTATACACCCAGCTATTTAGCATTCTACACTATGGCTATCATTCATAAAGAGGCTGTCGGTAAGGGGAATCAATGCGGAAAAACACCGCTGGCGGTGTTTTAGACTTCTGGGTGGGCATTCATAAAGAAGTATCCATGTGCGGAAGCAGTGCGGAGATTCCCCGAACTAAGCTGGCGGTAGGCAGGCGGTAGGCTTGCGGAGACACTGAAGCTGCCGAGTTGATACATTTCTCCGTGTTCCGCTCTGCTGCAGCTGCCTAGGAGGTCTGTGTGTCTCCATTCACTTACATTGGTATCGCCACATCAGAGGGAGCGGGACTTTCCGACGTTGCACCGCTGGCGGTAATCTTTATGAATTAACATTTTGCTACATTTGTTCCGATAATCACCGCACAAGGCGGTGATTTATCACTCTGCTCGGTAGTGTCATTTTTTCATGCGGAAAGAGCCTTTATGAATGCTGACTTTGCCGAGTGGTCGGTAAAGTCAGCTGTTTTTAGCATTTCCGCATGCGGAAATGCTTTATGAATGATAGCCCATATTGGGCTCTCAGTGTCCCTTTCTTTCTCCCTATATAAGTTTACCTTACTGTTAGGAATTCCATTAAAAATTGCTGTGCAACTTTACTGTACTTTGCTCAATACACCTCTATCCAGCTCTCGATCTGTCTACAATATCTCTGAACCGGCAATACATCTATTTCCTGACTGTCATGTGATCAAATATAAGCATTTGGTCATTTGATTTCAACCAAACAGACTTCGGAAATAAAGATTTGGTGATGCGTGATAACTGCAGCCCTATAAAACCTCAAGTAACTCCTTTAATAATGACAATGATCATCAAATTTAAGCCTTGTCTCTGGCCTTGTAAGTGAAAGCAGGAGAATTATTGGAAGGCCTTTTTAGGCCCCTTTTCCACTAGCAATCGCTAGCGTTCGCGCTGATTCAGCAAAAGTACAAAATTTTGCTTCGATTTCCCGATGTTTGCGATTAGGGATAAAACGATCGGGGTAGTGGAAATGACCTACCACGATTCCTATGTTAAACGCAAACCATAGCGATTTGAAAAATCACTAGCGGTTTGCGATTTTGCGATTCAGCAATCGCAAACGCTATAGTGGAAAAGGGCCCTTAGTGTTTGTGTTGTTTTTTTTTTACATGCGTTACATACAAAAAAGATTTTTAAAAAGAAGATTTTTTTTCTAAACCTATTAATGTGCATTTACGCTCTGTTTAGAAAAAGACAAAATAGTATAATTTTTTTCTTTTCAAACTTTAAAACAACTGTCAATTTAAGAAAAAAATATTGCTTATACATCCCTGATCTGCTGTCTGCTACCTAACCTGACTAGTGCCCTCTGAGTGCCCATCTACCGTATATACTCGCAAGCAAGCCGAATTTTTGACCCCCCAAAAGTGGGCCAAAAGTTGGGGGGTCGGCTTGCTTGCGAGTCATGTGTGGGTGGGTGGGTGGATAGGTGCTGTCCCTCCCCGCTCCCCCCGCGGCCACCGCTGCTATTACCTTAGGCGGCGCCGCTGCCTCTATCCCCGTCCTCCTCCGGTAACTCATTCACAGCAGCGCGCCCCCCGCTGCTGTGATGACGCAGGAAACCATAGAGAGCGGTTCCCATAGTAACGGCATCACGCTACAGGAAGCCGCTCTCTATGGTTTCCTCGTCATCACAGCAGCGAGAGGCGCGCTGCTGTGAATGAGTTACTACCGGAGGAGGACGGGGATAGAGGAAGCGGCGCCGCCTGAGGTAATAGCAGCAGCGGCGGCCGCAGGGGGAGCGGGGAGGGACAGCACCTACCCACCCATACTGGGGCATTATGCTAGCTATATGGGGCACTATACTAGCTATAATGGGGCACTATTCTAGCTATACTGGGGGCACTATACTAGCTATACTGGGGGCACTATACTAGCTATACTGGGGGCACTATACTAGCTATACTGGGGGCACTATACTAGCTATAATGGGGCACTATACTAGCTATAATGGGGCACTATACTAGCTATAATGGGGCACTATACTAGCTATACTGGGGGCACTATACTAGCTATACTGGGGGCACTATACTAGCTATACTGGGGGCACTATACTAGCTATACTGGGGGCACTATACTAACTATACTGAGCACTATACTAGCTAAACTGGGGCACTTCACTAGCTATACTGAGCACTATACTAGCTATACTGAGCACTATACTAGCTATACTGAGCACTATACTAGCTATACTGGGGCATTTTACTAGCTATACTGAGTACTACCTACCTATACTGAGCACTATACTAGCTAAACTGGGGCACTTCACTAGCTATAATGAGCACTATACTAGCTATACTGAGCACTATACTAGCTATAATGAGCACTATACTAGCTATACTGGGGCATTTTACTTGCTATACTGAGCACTACCTACCTATACTGGGCACTATACTAGCTATACTGGGGGGATCACGCGGCCAGCGTTTCCTACCCCGGCTTACATGAGGGTCAATCATTTTTTACTGTTTTTTGGGGTAAAAGTGGGGGGGTCGGCTTACATGCGGGTCGGCTTGCTTGCTAGTATATACGGTACTTCTTTCCTGCCCTTGTCTGGACAGAACTGGAATGAAGCGAATGCAGTACAGGAATGGGATTTAGACCACTGAATGGTAAGTTATTCTGTGGTGGGGTGTTCAGAAAGCATTGGGGAAAGGCAAGGGGTTTGTTTGGTTTGAACACAAGTGGGCTGGGTGTAGACATCACAGTCTGGACACACAGCTAATGTTCAGTTCTTCACTGTATAAGGCTGTTTTCATGTTTTATTTTAGCTTTTCTTTTACATCTTGTGAGCTCCTCCTCTGAAATACCGGACATACTATTTCCCCTTGTTTGAGGCCCCCCTTTCCCCGGGTCTAACCCTAGCTGGTCAAATAATATAAATGACTGCTCTCCCTAACCCCCTTTATCCACTTACAACAATGTTTCACCCTAACGGTACCCCCTTCCTGATATCAAACTGCAGCCTCCTTCTTAAAATGATATCTATTATTAACCAATCACCTTAAAGGACAACTGAAATGAACAGGATATGAAGGCTGCCATATGTATTTCCTTTTAAACAATACCAGTTGCCTGGCAGCCCTGCTGATCTATTTGGTTGGTGAAATGTCTGAATTACACCAGAAACAAGCATACAGCTAATCTTGTCAGAACTGACAATAATGTCAGTAACACCTGATCTGCTGCATGCTTGTTCTGGGGCTATGGCTAAAAGTATTAGAGGCAGAAGATCAGCAGTACAGCCAGGTAACTGGTATTGCTTAAAAGGAAATAAATATGGCAGCCTTCATATCCCTCTCACTACAGTTGTCCTTTAAGCAGTGCCTAACTCTAACCTCTTAATACTAACTGATCAAATCAACATTCTTTTCCCCAAATATCCTAATCCTAGCTGATCAAGCTAACCTCCCCTTACCATCTTACCTATCCTCCTGACCCTAACAAAGCTAATGCCTGCTCAGTTGGGTGCAGGATCAGCCGAATGATAGAACACCCTGCTGGTGCTGAAATTCCAGGTGGCGTTAAGTACTATTATGCCTCAGAGTCATAGCAACTCAAAGGAAGAAGTAATGTGAGATGTGGTTCTTGCACCTAAATTACACTGAGAATGCCACTGCACCACTATAGACGACATCAGGTCTATGGCGGTGCCCAGATCAGACACAGCATGGCAAAGAGCTTGCATCCAAATTACCTGCTTCAAAGCTAATGCCCCCATCCTATCCCTAGACTCAACCCCACCTAGTTAATGCCTACTCTTCTTCTATTCACTGTTTAGCTTCAGATGCTCTTCTTTTTGGATTCAGTACTGAAATCCATCGCACTGAGTCTACCTGCTTTGCAGACAGGAGACATAACAGGCAGTGCCAGGCCTCAGATATTTGGTGCACAGACCTCTGCAGGGAAATATTAGCAAACAATGGGCAGCCAGGAATGTCTCATCCCTCCTCAGGGGTAGCAGTATCATCACCGGATTATAACTGCAGTATAGATAAGGGTGGCAAAACTGGCAATATGAACCTAATTTAGCATGTTTTGCTTTTTTAATATAAATTTCGTTCTTTAAATAAACATCTTAAAAATATAAGAATATGTTTTCAAATCGTCATTTTATGCTGTGGATTTTTTTTCTTCAGCTAAACAAATGAAATAAAGTATTTTTTACATGAAAAAGGATGATATTATGGATGCATGTCTTCCATTGCTACGGGCTAGCCCCCGTTGGCACTAAATAGCTCTTCTGGACGTGGTGGGGAAAGACAGCAGTGTACAGTCAGACAGTCTGGCATATTATAGAAAGCTTTTTGTGCCTGAATGGAAATTAGTCTAGCCTGTAGATTAAGTATTGACTGCTGGGCAAAGCATCATCATTGTAGTACAGACCACTGAATTCGGCAATAAAAGAGAGAGAGAGCGAGAGAGAGAGGAGAAAAACTCTAGAGTGAAACAGAAGCACTTCTATCTTCCGATGTTCTCTTCACCGAACAGACGAGATCCACAGTCCCCAAACAACCTTCTGCCTGATTGAATCAATACATATAAGAGCATTTTATCTCTGTCCAAACATCCATCTCACACAGATAAGCAACTACCGAGGTATCCAAACACAAAAATAAAATAATCAGAACAGAGTTGCAATAATTGTATTTGCTTCTTGTTGTGCTACCCAACCACAAGTTCCCATTTCGAAAAGTTTGTTTTTGAGCTTATTTTTCCTCCACTCTGACAAATACAGCACTCAGGGAGCTTATTTAATGAAATTGTGCAAAGATCAGTAATGTTGCACAAAATGTGCTAACACTAAGCAACCAATCAGATTTCAGTTTGCTGTAGTCATTTTAGGGAAATATTTTGATTGGTTGCTGCTCATAGCAATGACCTTTTGCTTTTGCAAGGGAGAACAAAATTGCATACAATACCGTAATAACTCTTTTGGGCATGACAGGGATCATATGTGCAGTTGTGCACTAGCACACCATTATTTCACCCTGTTCCCCTATCGCAGCTGCAATATAATTACATTTTACAGCACAGTTGTTAAAACCTATACTTTTATTATTTTTTGGATGATAATGCTAATTATTTCACTAAAGTGAACCAGGGTGAAAATAAACAGATGAGATAAACAATTTTATTTATCCTCCTACTCCAAACAATGACCATTTTTTTAGATATCCCATGATTTTATTTTATAATTTACAAAGTAGATTGAATGTCTTGTTGTCTCTGCCCAGTGGCAGCCTTTTAAGTGTCCGTAAATACAAATAAATTTCTATCCCTGATCTCAGAAGTTGTATTCTGCCAGGAAAAATTGTATGGCTCTAATTTGCTTTTCAGTGATGGTTCTTATCAGAGATGGCCCGAACCGTTCGCTGGGCGAATCTCTCTGGGCCTTCTACTACTTCCGGGTTGCAATGACCCAGAGTAGTACGCCTGCGCTGCCCGGCGGAGCGCGTCCTAGATCGCGCTCCTGTTGCCGGGCACTCTCTGCGCATGAGCATGACGTCACTCATGACATCACGCACATGCGCAGAAAGTGCCCAGCAACAGGAGCGCGATCTAGGACGCGCTCTGGCGGGCAGCGCAGGCGTACTACTCTGGGTCATTGTGACCCGGAAGTAGTAGAAGGCCCACAAATTTTGAGTTGTTCACCGGCGAACGGTGCGGTAACCATTCACAACATCTCTAGTTCTTATATTCCAAACAAGCTACTGACAAGACAGAAGCTGTCACTTGCATGCCTAAAAACTAACTCTTTCAGGCAGCAAAATAAAACGAGTAAAACAAAAGTTTTTATTAATAAGTTTATCACTGTACATACATGTTTATCTCCTCATGTCACATGTCACCTAGGGTACACTTGGAAGGAATTAAAGGTCTTTTAGCTAAGTTAGCTAACAATCATATTTTTCATGAAAGTGTATGCATTTCTTATGGAATCTATAATCTGTCACTGAGGATGTTAAAGAGTTTCGGTTTCCCACAGAGACGTTTTCTCTTATTCTATTTACTTTTGTGTATCTTTGAGCAGCATTCTTATAATATTGACGTTGCATGTTTATTATTGTGCAATGGACTCAAAATTAAAAGCTTGAACATGAATGCAGTGTACTTGTAGTATTGACGCTCTCAGGACACTGGCATGGCCCAACTATGCACAGTAAGGATTATTTCACAGTGGTTTCCCAGAGCAGATGGCATCATGGCAGAGGACCAATGGACATGCAGGACAGACCGATGCTCTCCTGTGGACTTGTTCACACAACTCATTTTCATTCTATCCGAGTTTGTACAAAAAAACAAAAACAATACAACATTCTGGCCCATATGCAATTCACGTTTTCTCCTGAGTTTTCTCCTAGGTGATAGTTTCAAACTTGTCAATAAAATGCCCTTTTAAACCACCAACAAGCAAACAAATACTCAAAATAATTTTGATAGTACTTTTTCACCTACTTTTTGGTACTTTTCCCATTGTAAAATGTTAAAAGTTGTTCTAAATCGAAGATGAGAGAATATCTCCTAGGAGAAAACTTAGGTGAAAAATGGAATTGCATGTGGCCCTCTGAATCTTTGGAATGAACAGACTTTTCCATATATTACTCCATCTTCCATTGAATGGTTAAGTGATTTACTTAATTGGTGGATCAGCTACAGTGTGGTTGATTGAAAGTCGATCAAGTAGTGGCCCATACACTACAAACAATTACCCTATGCAATTCTCCTTCAGTTAATCAATCTGAGCAATCCTTGCACCTTAATGCTAAGAAACTAAAAATCCATTCTGTAACATTCAAACTCATTGATTCATTCACGATTGACTGATATTTTTCATCCTGTGTGAGGAAACGCGGAAAAGCCGCCGCATGTACTGACGGCAGGGCGGCTGAGTCCGCGTCCAGCGCAGCGGCTGGCATATGGAGATGTACGCCTGGCACCACGAGAGAACGCGGAAAGGTCGCCGCATGTACTGACATCAAGGCGGCTGTTTCCGTGTCCAATGCGGCGGTTTGTATGCTGCAGCGTGCGGTTGATGTGGCTGGGTCTGTTAGTTCACATAAGTGGATGGAGAGCTACGCCCGCGCAGCCCTGAAGTCAGGACCTTTATACCAGCAGAGGAAGTGTCAGCTGATCAGGACGATCAGCTGATTCCTGCTGGGCTCATGATTGGCTGAGTGGCTTGGGCGGGGCGGCAGACTCCAGCAACTATATATACAGCTTGCTTGCCAGTTGCTGGTTGTCTGCCATTGCAAATGCTTTATGTGTTAGCACACAGACCTCAGTCAGATCCTACAGTGTGTTAGAACCAGGAGGACCTGGGAATTCACACTGAGCTAGATTACTCTTGCATACTGTGTCAGTTCTATGTTATGCTTTAGACCAGTTCCAGGGTGTTGTGACTACGGACCTCACACCCAAGACTAAGATACTGTGTCATTTCTATGTTATACCTTAGTCCGGTTCCAGGGCATAGAGAATAGGCCCTCACACCTAGTTAGGGCAAGCCTGTTTCTATTAGCAGCAGGGCTTCCTGCAACCCAAGTTTTTGACAAATGTGGTATTTTTATGAGCATGAACTGCTCGCTGAATGTATGGGATAACTAAGTTTGCTATGGTCACGAAGATGTGACATAATAACGGAGATATGCATATAAGTATCATCATGTATATGTATACTGTGGAGATATGTAGGACGTATGTTGCACTTTCTTTTTTGTTATATAGGCATGTTGTCCAGTAATTTAAACTGTTTATGTAGATACTAATGCGCGCACGGAGGTCAGCAGAGCGGCTCTGATACCATAATATACAAGCCGGCGGAGGGTTGCCTAGCTACAAATCATCCCTCCCACTCCCCACCACAGCGCGCCTCCCATTCGCCGTCTAGGTGTTGCCATGACTACAGAGGCACACAGCTAGATAAGAGGCGTGATCCAGCTTGTAGCGTCATCTGACGAAGGCGCAGAGCGCCGAAACGCGTAATGACGCTACAAGCACGTCCAGAGTGAGCCACGCCCACCCCCTAGAGACGAGCTACGGAAACCATCGGACCGCGCTGCTGGCCACAGTGCGAGTGTCTTAGCCGCCGGGGAGTTAAGCGGAGGGGCTTGCCGCTGATAAGCAAACTTTTATCAGACATTTTGTAAGTATAACTTTTACATTGCGGAATAAAGAAGTTTTTATGTCAATGCACTATGGAGCGCTCCATGTTTTTGTCTTAAAGTTGCACACACCCCTGAGAGTGGGGCAGAGCCGTGCATTGGAACATAAAGACAGCTAGGATTTGTGGAACTGGTTGGAGACCAGGATTCGAGCGCAGGGGTTTTTTGTGGATTGTGTCTTCCTGCAACCCAGCCTGGGTCCCTCTTCTAGGGAGTCCTCAGGCTACAGGAATATTCCCCACGGTCAGGGGAGTATTCCTCAAGTCTCTTAGGCCACCGGGGTCCCTGGTGGTCTATGCTCAAAGTGGTACTGTTACTCCAAACATTCACATCACTCAGATGTCCAGAGGTTAGACATACCTGGATTATTAGTCATTCTGCAGATCATTCATAATCTGGTGTATATCTGCATTACTGGTGAATCTGCAGTTCACCAATAATCAGACTCTCTCTGCGTGTTGACACCAATCGTTACATCCTGCCTGCAATTGGTCTATTTGAACAGATATTGGACAACTCCCATTGATTGGGCAGCATGGAACATAATTGATTCTTCATTCGGAAGGCAAAATTGATTTGCCTTCCTAATGTGTCTTATGGACTCCTGAGCATTCTGCTTTTAATGCCTCCTAGATGCTCTACATTATTTTTTCTTGAAGAAGCGGATGTGCCCACGAAATGTGTCGCAAGTGGAGCTATTGTTGTTGCTGTTTTTTACTAATAAAGAACTGCTTTTTGAAAATTGACAACCTGTATCCAACTGTCTGGGGGTAAGTCCATGACTACATCCTTTTAATGATTTTAAAGTGTTTTACTCTATCTGGCGCCTCTGTATCAACAAACCCAGTCATAAAAGTTTATCTACGCTTTCTGTTGTCATGTCCTAAAAATAAAATATCAAATAAGATAAGGGAGAAGTTATGTGTTTCTGAGTAAGCCCCCATATCAGTAGACGATGATTTCCCAAGAGAACTGGAGTCACCTAATCTAATAAAGCTTAATTAGCACAATTAACTTTGGCACACCATGTATGAAAAGGGACAGGCATACCGTAAAAAAAAAATATATATATACAGTATATATATATATATATATATATATATATATATATATATATATATATATACAGTATCTATATATATATAATAGACTAAGTGCCTCAACCTTCAAACAAGAAGAAGAAGTACTTTGCATGAGAAAATTTATGCGTGCTCAAACACCAAGTTTAAGGCCTCTTTTCCACGGACTGTTGAGCTGTGTGCTCAGCAAGCAGTTACCAGGCAGCAGTGAGCAGATACCAGGCAGCAACAAGCAGTTACCAGGCAGCAGCAAGCAGTTATCAGTCAGCAGTGAGCAGATACCAGGCAGCAACAAGCAGTTACCAGGCAGCAGCAAGCAGTTACCAGCCAGCAGTGAGCAGATACCAGGCAGCAACAAGCAGTTACCAGGCAGCAGCAAGCAGTTACCAGGCAGCAGTGAGCAGATACCAGGCAGCAACAAGCAGTTACCAGGCAGCAACAAGCAGTTACCAGGCAGCAACAAGCAGTTACCAGGCAGCAGTGAGCAGAGACCAGGCAGCAGCAAGCAGTTACCAGGCAGCAGCAAGCAGTTACCAGGCAGCAGCAAGCAGTTACCAGGCAGCAGCAAGCAGTTACCAGGCAGCAGTGAGCATTTACGAGGCAGCAGTGAGCAGTTGTGAGAATTTGAGAGCCATTTCACTGCCTATTCACTGTCCATGGAAAAGAGGCCTTACCCTAGCAAGTCTGACATTGCAAATCTGGCCTAATTGGCTATTCATGAGGCAATGCTCATGCAAATGCATGCACAAACCAATACCACAAAGCAGTCACCCTGCTACATGCTACATTAGCACTATCCGGCTTAGTGCACACCAGAGCGGTTCGGCAGCGGTTCGCGATCCACTTGCAGCTGCGGATACGCTTGGGTAATGTATTTCAATAGGCTGGTGCACACCAGAGCGGGAGGCATTTTGCTGAAACGCATACTCCCGAGGTGAGGCATTTTTTGGATTGCGGAGGCGTTTCTGCCTCCAATGTAAAGTATAGGAAAAACGCAAACCGCTCTGAAAAAAGGCAGTTCAGAGCGGTTTTGCAGGCGTTTTTGTTACAGAGGCTGTTCAGTAACAGCTTTACTGTAACAATATATGAAATCTACTACACCAAAAACGCTTTACAAAACCGCAAAATGCTAGGTGAAATGCTACAGAAAAATAAGAAAAAGCGTTTCAAAATCTGCTAGCATTTTGCGGATCTGCTAGCAGTTTTTGGTGTGCTCCAGGCCTCCAGGAGCGCCACGGGGAGGATTCCCAATGCCCCCTTTTTATACAACTGGGGGGACTGCAGGGTCCCAGGCTCTCTCACTGCCTGGAAACCACAGCGGCACCCCGGAGGGGGAGGCTGGGTGGCGTGGACGACCCCCCCCAAGTGTGGCCAGTGCCGGGGAGAGCCGTCTGCACCCACCTCCCAATATTAAAAACAGGCACTTACCTTAACGTCCATTGCGTTCTGCTACATGCGCATTAATTTGGGGGCACCACATGAGAAAAGCATGGGTCACCCCGAGCTTTAGAGCTCAGGGCTGGCTTACATACAGCACTCCAGAGGGGGGGGGGGGGGTGGAGGACAGGCGCACTCACTCCAGGGTTCACACCACCGGAGCAAGCCATCCACCACCTGCCTCCAAAGGATACAAACTGCACAAAATGCTTTCCATGAGAAAATTAATGCGCATGTAGCAGAACCCAATGGACGTTAAGGTAAGTGGCTGTTTTTAATATTAGGAGGTGGGTGCGGACGGCTCTCCCCAGCGCTGGCCATGCTTGGGGGGGGGGGGGCGGCTGCGCCACCCTGCCTCCCACTCCGGGTACGGCTGTGGTTCCCAGGCAGCGAGAGAGCACTTTGCAGTATTGGTTTTTTGACCCTGCATAGTTTGGCATGCGAAAGCAAATGCATATTTGCATGAGCATTGCCTCATGAATAGCCAATTAGGCCGGATTTGCAAAGCCAGACTTGCTAGGGTTAAACTTGGTGTTTGAGCACGCATACATTTTCTAATGGAAAGCCTACTTCTTCTTGCATCAAGGTTGAGGCACGTACTCTATTAGATAGATAGATGCGGCGTATGCTACGACGCGGGTTGGCTAGTATATATATATATATATATATATATATATATATATATATATATATATATATATATTTAGATTAATAAATAGATATATAAATACATTGTAATTTATATTATGACTATTATTATTATTATTATATAGGAAGGCGGGTAACATCTACCTCCTATCACCTGGGTCTACTCTCCCTAAATATCCATTTAATTTATTGTTATCATGATCCTGCATTTAGTACTTCAGTCACAACTTCACCATATCTTAGTCTGCAGTGCTAAGCCACTGGAGAGCAATGAACTAAAATAATCTAAAACTGATATTAATTTATAATAATGTAAAAAGAACATTGAAAGCACTTTAATGTTAAGTTTCTAAATACTTTCTGGAACTTCCAGGAAGAAAGCCGTGCATTAAGGCTGATATTTATGGTCCTGCTTCAGCCTGGTAGGTTCTCTGTTTGCATTATATAAAAAGCTAGGAACCGATCATTGTTAGCTTCAATAAATTATCTGCAAACAGATAGTGCTGCAGCCAAGCAGCTTTTAACACAAGTTCCCAGCAGTTCTTCCATAACCCGGCGAGACCTTCCTTCTCGTCTGATCGTGATGTTCCTGATTGGCTAATTCATTCTATGCATATGCTAATCCTTCAGCGCAATGTGTGACAGCTTCGAGATGCCCACATAACTGGTCTCAAGATGCTCTCAGAAATCTACTCCGAGCTCAGGACAGACACCAGATATTTTGTAGAACAAGATAATTGCTGAGTCTCCTTTCTGACCCTTTTTTGCATCACTGCTTCTGCAAATTGCACGATGGTCTGTCACTCCTTCACAATTTAATGAATATTCGGTAGTGTACATGGGAGTACATATAAATTAGGCTTTATTAGGCCAATAAACTATACAAAAAAGTTGTGTCTGTGATCAGTACATGACTTTATTCATCTATATGAGTTACGTGCTGCTTATTATTCATAAAAATAATCATACGTTACAAAACCACTTTGCTCTTTCCCACGGTGTGCAAAATTATGCTGCACTGCTGTGAGGTCCCCCGTCCCCCCCCCCCCCCACTTGTAAAATTTGCATTTAATTGTGAACAGCCCCATTGACTTACATTAGTTTTAAATTCAACTGTGAAATTCACATGTGATAAAAGGCACTTTACTTTTATTAGTTGAGCCTTTCCTTAGAGTTTGCATTCTTCAATTTTCGTTTTAGGCGGGTTTTAATATTTTCAAAGCTAAATGCAAAAGTTCCCCTGTTCCTGTCAAGTGTATCAAAAAATATTTCATCATAATGTAAATGTATAATTATTGTGATAATAAAATCAAAAACACATTATTCTTAATGTCCAATGCAATGGAGCATATCGTTTAAAGGGCCACTGTCGCAAAAATTTTAAAATTTTAAATACATGTATGTAAATACATAAAAATAAGAAGTATATTTCTTCAACAGTAAAATGAGCCATAATTTACTTTTCTCCTATGTTGCTGTCACTTACAGTAGTTAGTAGAAACCTAACATTACTGACAGGTTTTGGGCTAGTCCATCTCTCCATAGGGGATTCTTGGCATGGCCTTTATTCATTATAAAGACACTCCCTGAAAAAGATTTATACAAAGATACTGGCCAGCCTCCCTGCTCGCTGCACACTTTTTGGCAGTTGGACGGAGCAACTGCCATTCACTAAATGCTTTAGAAAAAGAGCCCCCCATGAGTTGATGGTCTAGCCCAAAACCTGTTGGTTCTGTCAGATTTCTACTACATACCGTAAGTGACAGCAACATAGGAGAAAAGTATTATATAGGAGAGAACAGAGGCGCCAGAAGGATAAAAAGGGTTTTAAAGGAGCTTAAAAGCCAAAAATTTGGTAATTAGAGGAGGCAGTGGTGGACTTACCTCCTCCAAGCAGACACACCACGACTGTACATTCAGTCTATTTATTAACGAACTCCAGATAAAACAAAGCAACGCGTTTCACGGGTCAGCGCCCGCTTCCTCAGGCAATAGAAAAAGGAGTTACAGCATCTAGCAAAACAAACAACACTCGGTGCCTAGAAGAAAAGTAATTTATGCCTCATTTTACTCTAGAAGATATGTACTTCTTATCTCTATATGTTTACATATATTTTACATTTTAATATTTTCCCTGCAGTGGTCCTTTAACAGAAATCCCAGACTAACATCTCCTAAATATCTAGCAAAAAACAGTCAAGGCAGGCAAAATAAAGAATGTTTTCATCATGGACAGAAGAGGACAAGCACACACCATTCAACGCTCCTGTCAAATGTTACGTTTCTATGGAGATGATGAAGCGCACCTGAACCTCTTTCATATGGTAAATGCAGTAGTTTTCCAACAACCTGCAGAGCTATACAAGAACATACTTTTTCTGCTGGTCTATATTTATCTTGGTATTGAAATGGGTGATGGTACCTTGTCAGCAGGAGTGATGTCTGCTTTTATGTGTAAGTGCTTTCTCTACCATAGTTTCCAATTTCCTTGAAGTGTTCATATGCTTATAAAGTGTTAGTGTACTTATATGTAAGCATGCCTCAAATAAATTCCCAGATCAGTGTTGCAGTATACCCGCAATATTATTTTGTGACCCTTTTTAAGATTCTGGCATGACATTACCAACCCCAGAGTGCACAGGATAAGCTTTCACTCTCTGATTATAGTGATAGTAAACAAGTTACAGAGTGTGCAGTATGATGCAGTATGATGCATTAACACATATTCTACTTTTAGCCCACTTCATACTTGGAGCACATGGAGGTGTAGAAGAAGACCATGTTCATAAGCTTTGGGGGGAAAAAGTGCTTTGCAAAGGGAAAAATGAGGGGGGGGGGGGGGGGGGTTAGGATGTCACCTTCCTTGCAAGTTCCACTCCCACGTTTAAATGTATCCAGCATGGTATGATTCAGGAACAGTGGATGTAAAACTTTACAAGAGTAGATGAATTTCAACAAGATGGGATGCACATGAATTACCCGCCCTTTCATGGCACCTCGATGCCTGAAAAAGGATGTCACTGGTACATGAAACAAGAAAAAACACCAGGATTCCTGCACAGAAGAGTGAGCCAACAGTGCCAACATATTATTATTATTTAGTATTTATATAGCACCAACATCTTCTGCAGCGCTGTACAGAGTATATTGTCCTGTCTCTTACTGTCCCTCAGAGGAGCTCACAATCTAATCCCTACCATAGTCCTACGTCTTTGTATGTAACATGTAGTGTATGCATTGTAGTCTAAGGCCAATTTAGGGGAAAGCCTATTAATGAATATGTATGTTTTTAGGATGTGGGAGGAAACCGGAGTGCCTGGAGGAAACTCACACAGACACAGGGAGTACATACAAACTCCTTACAGATGTTGACTTGGCTGGGATTCCAACCGGAGACCCAGCGCTGCAAAGCAAGAACATTAACCACTACGCCACCGTGCTGCCCACACACCACTGTGCTGCCCACAAGCCACCTCCTGCCCACACACCACTGTGCTGCCCGCACACCACCCTGCTCCCCACACACCACTGTGCTGCCCACACACCACCCTGCTGCCCACACACCACTGTGCTGCCCACACACCACCCTGCTGCCCACACACCACTGTGCTGCCCACACACCACCCTGCTGCCCACACACCACTGTGCTGCCCGCACACCACCCTGCTGCCCACACACCACTGTGCTGCCCACAAGCCACCCTGCTGCCCACACACCACTGTGCTGCCCGCACACCACCCTGCTGCCCACACACCACTGTACTGCCCACACACCACCCTGCTGCCCACACACCACTGTGCTGCCCACAAGCCACCCTGCTGCCCACACACCACTGTGCTGCCCACACACCACCCTGCTCCCCACACACCACTGTGCTGCCCACAAGCCACCCTGCTGCCCACACACCACTGTGCTGCCCGCACACCACCCTGCTGCCAACACACCACTGTGCTGCCCACACACCACCCTGCTGCCCACACACCACTGTGCTGCCCACACACCACCCTGCTGCCCACACACCACTGTGCTGCCCACACACCACCCTGCTGCCCACACACCACTGTGCTGCCCACAAGCCACCCTGCTGCCCACACACCACCCTGCTGCCTGCACACCACCCTGCTGCCCACACACCACTGTGCTGCCCACACACCACTGTGCTGCCCACACACCACCCTGCTGCCCACACACCACAGTGCTGCCCACACGCCACCCTGCTGCCCACACACCACTGTGCTGCCCACACACCACCCTGCTGCCCACACACCACTGTGCTGCCCACACACCACCCTGCTGCCCACACACCACCCTGCTGCCCACACACCACTGTGCTGCCCACACACCACCCTGCTGCCCACACACCACTGTGCTGCCCACACACCACCCTGCTGCCCACACACCACTGTGCTGCCCATGCAACTCCAAGCTGCTAACCTTCATTATGCAATATAAACCAAAGTCCTACGTCTTTGTATGTAACATGTAGTGTATGCATTGTAGTCTAAGGCCAATTTAGGGGAAAGCCAATTAATGAATATGTATGTTTTTAGGATGTGGGAGGAAACCGGAGTGCCTGGAGGAAACTCACACAGACACAGGGAGTACATACAAACTCCTTACAGATGTTGACTTGGCTGGGATTCCAACCGGAGACCCAGCGCTGCAAGGCAAGAACATTAACCACTACGCCACCGTGCTGCCCACACACCACTGTGCTGCCCACAAGCCACCTCCTGCCCACACACCACTGTGCTGCCCGCACACCACCCTGCTGCCCACACACCACTGTCCTGCCCACACACCACCCTGCTGCCCACACACCACTGTGCTGCCCACACACCACCCTGCTGCCCACACACCACTGTGCTGCCCGCACACCACCCTGCTGCCCACACACCACTGTGCTGCCCACAAGCCACCCTGCTGCCCACACACCACTGTGCTGCCCGCACACCACCCTGCTGCCCACACACCACTGTGCGGCCCACACACCACCATGCTGCCCACACACCACTGTGCTGCCCACAAGCCACCCTGCTGCCCACACACCACTGTGCTGCCCACACACCACCCTGCTGTCCACACACCACCCTGCTGCCCACACACCACTGTGCTGCCCACACACCACTCTGCTGCCCACACACCACTGTGCTGCCCACACACCACCCTGCTGCCCACACACCACTGTGCTGCCCATGCAACTCCAAGCTGCTAACCTTCATTATGCAATATAAACCAAAGTCCTACGTCTTTGTATGTAACATGTAGTGTATGCATTGTAGTCTAAGGCCAATTTAGGGGAAAGCCAATTAATGAATATGTATGTTTTTAGGATGTGGGAGGAAACCGGAGTGCCTGGAGGAAACTCACACAGACACAGGGAGTACATACAAACTCCTTACAGATGTTGACTTGGCTGGGATTCCAACCGGAGACCCAGCGTTGCAAGGCAAGAACATTAACCACTACGCCACCGTGCTGCCCACACACCACTGTGCTGCCCACAAGCCACCTCCTGCCCACACACCACTGTGCTGCCCGCACACCACCCTGCTGCCCACATACCACTGTGCTGCCCACACACCACCCTGCTGCCCACACACCACTGTGCTGCCCACACACCACCCTGCTGCCCACACACCACTGTGCTGGCCACAAGCCACCCTGCTGCCCACACACCACTGTGCTGCCCACACACCACCCTGCTGCCCACACACCACTGTGCTGCCCGCACACCACCCTGCTGCCCACACACCACTGTGCTGCCCACAAGCCACCCTGCTGCCCACACACCACTGTGCTGCCCACACACCACCCTGCTGCCCACACACCACTGTGCTGCCCACACACCACCCTGCTGCCCACACACCACTGTGCTGCCCACACGCCACCCTGCTGCCCACACACCACTGTGCTGCCCACACACCACTGTGCTGCCCACACACCACTGTGCTGCCCACACACCACCCTGCTGCCCACACACCACCCTGCTGCCCACACACCACTGTGCTGCCCACTCACCACCCTGCTGCCCACACACCACTGTGCTGCCCACACACCACTGTGCTGCCCACACACCACTGTGCTGTCCACACGCCACCCTGCTGCCCACACACCACTGTGCTGCCCACACACCACCCTGCTGCCCACACACCACTGTGCTGCCCACACGCCACCCTGCTGCCCACACACCACTGTGCTGCCCACACACCACCCTGCTGCCCACACACCACTGTGCTGCCCACACACCACCCTGCTGCCCACACACCACTGTGCTGCCCACACGCCACCCTGCTGCCCACACACCACTGTGCTGCCCACAAGCCACCCTGCTGCCCACACACCACCCTGCTGCCCACACACCACTGTGCTGCCCACAAGCCACCCTGCTGCCCACACACCACCCTGCTGCCCACACACCACTGTGCTGCCCACACACCACCCTGCTGCCCACACACCACTGTGCTGCCCACACACCACCCTGCTGCCCACACACCACTGTGCTTCCCACAAGCCACCCTACTGCCCACACACCACTGTGCTGCCCACACACCACCCTGCTCCCCACCCACCACTGTGCTGCCCACAAGCCACCCTGCTGCCCACACACCACTGTGCTGCCCGCACACCACCCTGCTGCCCACACGCCACCCTGCTGCCCACACACCACCCTGCTGCCCACACACCACTGTGCTGCCCACACGCCACCCTGCTGCCCACACACCACTGTGCTGCCCACACACCACTGTGCTGCCCGCACACCACTGTGCTGCCCGCACACCACACTGCTGCCCACACACCACCCTGCTGCCCACACACCACTGTGCTGCCCACACACCACTGTGCTGCCCGCACACCACCCTGCTGCCCACACACCACTGTGCTGCCCACACACCACCCTGCTGCCCACACACCACTGTGCTGCCCACACACCACCCTGCTGCCCACACACCACTGTGCTGCCCACACACCACCCTGCTGCCCACACACCACTGTGCTGCCCACACACCACCCTGCTGCCCACACGCCACCCTGCTGCCCACACACCACTGTGCTGCCCACACATCACCCTGCTGCCCACACACCACTGTGCTGCCCACACACCATCCTGCTGCCCACACACCACTGTGCTGCCCACACGCCACCCTGCTGCCCACACACCACTGTGCTGCCCACACACCACTGTGCTGCCCACACACCACTGTGCTGCCCACACACCACCCTGCTGCCCACACACCACTGTGCTGCCCACACGCCACCCTGCTGCCCACACACCACTGTGCTGCCCACACACCACTGTGCTGCCCACACACCACTGTGCTGCCCACAAGCCACCCTGCTGCCCACACACCACTGTGTTGCCCACACACCACCCTGCTCCCCACACACCACTGTGCTGCCCACACGCCACCCTGCTGCCCACACACCACTGTGCTGCCCACACACCACTGTGCTGCCCACACACCACTGTGCTGCCCACACACCACCCTGCTGCCCACACACCACTGTGCTGACCACACACCACCCTGCTGCCCACACACCACTGTGCTGCCCACAAGCCACCCTGCTGCCCACACACCACTGTGCTGTCCACAAGCCACCCTGCTGCCCACACACCACTGTGCTGCCCGCACACCACCCTGCTGCCCACACACCACTGTGCTGCCCACACACCACCCTGCTGCCCACACACCACTGTGCTGACCACACACCACCCGGCTGCCCACACACCACTGTGCTGCCCACACACCACCCTGCTGCCCACACACCACCCTGCTGCCCACACACCACTGTGCTGCCCACACGCCACTGTGCTGCCCACACACCACCCTGCTGCCCACACACCACTGTGCTGCCCACACACCACCCTGCTGCCCACACACCACCCTGCTGCCCACACACCACTGTGCTGCCCAGGCAACTCCAAGCTGCTAACCTTCATTACGCAATATAAACCAAAGGCTGGAGATGGACAAAAATACATGATATGCTTGCTTCATAAACGTTGCATTACATTTGCATGCTGTTTGGGAAAAAACTAGCATCTTATTTCTCATCTCTACCCAAGACAACATAATGTTGTCTTCCCTTTGTTTGCTGGGGAAAGATAAGAAAAGCAATGATTACAATCTTCAGTTGACTCGCTTGCCCTGGTTTACAAAAATTGTATGTATGATTTTGATTTGAGTACTTAGCTTTCATGTGGCAATGGGGGTCTTGTCTTCAAGACTTATGCATCCGAGACTGCAAATATAGGCAATTAGTAGTGAGTGTAGCATGAACAGTTGGTAGTAGGGCTGCGTAATATGTTGGCGCTTTATAAATACAATAAATAAATAAGGCAATGTGGATTTTGTTCTGCATTTGCCTGAATGGCTGCTAATGTAGGCAGTTAGTGAGTGAGGCATGAACAGTTGGAAGTAGGGCTGTTTTTATCATAAGGCAATGTGAATTTCTCATTGCATTTGCCTGAATAGGTTGTCACTCATGACCGTTTTCCACAACCACCAGACACCAGCTCCTGTTATACAGCTTCCCTTTTAAGAGAGTCTATTTGATGAAACTGTCTTATTTTTACAGCAAGTCTGATTTGTGAATGCCTATGCCCTTTGCAACTAGTACTTATGGTGACAATGTTGGGCTATCTAAGCTGTTTATTGTGTTTGTTCCACACTGTTAAAAGTGAAAGCCACTTGTTTTATGTGTCAGATTGCACTAAAGTTCCACGATGTGGAGTGTGAAGTCCGCATCTTCCGTTACATGGAAGGATAAATTTAATTTCATAGGCTGTTATTTGTCAACCATAAAATAGGTCAGTGCTTCCACTTGTTCCTGCAAAGTATTAATTCTCGATGCTACTTATTATAACCAAATGTCAGACAACTCACTGGCAGGGGAAAAAAAATATGCAAAATATCCATATCAGTATAATACCAGTGATAATAATAAAAGAACAAAAGGAGAACATGAAGAAGTCTGAACTCATTACATTTCTAGTGAAGAACACCATAGAGCTTCTTATATTTGCTTTATATATTTCCTATATTTAGTTCACAACTTATTTATTAAAGACCACCTCTAGCCAAAAAAGGTCTAAATGGAAATACATATATGTAGTCTAGGCACTGTGTACAGTTAGATGAACATATTAAATGTACATCTGGTACATTATAGTGGATAGAACAGACTCACATTTATATCTGTGAGTAGCACATCCTTATTCCTCCTGAAGCTGAAGCCTCCCTAAAGCATAGTGCCCACCTCTTCAGCCTGGTTCCATCCCCTGCCCCTCCCTCTCCTGAAATTTACCTGCTGGGATCAAATTACTTCTATTTTCACAGTGTGTAGGAGAGAGAAGAGACAGGAAAATTGCTGCAACATGTCTTATTATGTCTGTCTGCTATAATTCTTATTTCAGATATCTGTCTGTCTGCCTAGATTAGATCACATGGACATGAGGGGTGGAGTTATGACATCAATCCCCAAGCATCCTTTGCACCTATGGTTTGGAAAGGAAAAAAAATGCCAGGGCCCAATTTCCCACTGAGGGCGGGGGTTTCAAGACCATATGTGGAATACAGACCCTGGGGGTGAGAAACTCACACTTTATTATGTGGGATTTTATATGTGTTGTCAACTTATTAGATTTAAAGCAAGCTGTAATTTATAATGTAGGTAGTCTTTTGTTTTTATTAGAAATACAAGAATTTATAAATGAACTGTTTTGTGTATTCTTAACTCTTTTTGATGGTTAGCCGCATATGTTTTGAATAGAGTAGAATCTTCACTGTTGTGCTCTCCTGACTCTTAGTGATTGATAACGTCAAGGACCACTACCACAAATTTTTTTTTTAAAATGCATACATATGATTAGAGATGGTCATGAAAATGTTCACAGAATACTGATTTACGCATTTCCGATTGGCAGCGGTAATCGGTCTTGAAATCCCAATTCTGTGGAAATACCGCATTACAGCAACTCAGAAATTTTTGTCCAATCGCAGAGCTTTGAAGCATTGGACCAATCATTGGCTGCCGGATTTTTTAGTGGAAAATTAGAATACCGTGGGAATTTTAGAATAGTCACAAGACTTGTGACTTGGTAGTATCCGAGTCTTGTGATTGGTCTAAAATTTCTATAGTATTCTGATTTCCACGGTAAAATGAAATTGTAGGCCAATCACAAAACTCGTAAATGTTCGGTAGTATTGGGCCAATCAGAGAATGTGGTTTTCCTTGGAATACAAAAAAAAATCTACTGATTGTGATTGATCCAATGGTTCCATTTCGGAAGTATTTGGATAATCAGAGAATTTAGAGGTCTTAAAAACCCATTTGAAAATCTCAAACATTAAATTTTCAATTCTCTTCTAATAGCTTAACTTGTCAAAACATGTTCGACATTTTTGTGGATGTGTAAATGTACATGCTGCGCCTGGTGATGGATCAGCAGCTTACTAGAGTGAGGATCTCCCCCCCCAAAAAATAGAGAATTGAGCAGAAGGTTCTTCGGTGAGCACTTATAGGACAACCTTCTGCTCATGTTTCGTGAATGTGGTGGTGATGAAAGAATCAGCCATGCTTATCATCTTTGTTCTTTATGTATAAATGTAACATGGTTAATTAAGTGATTTGTATACAGTAAGCCATCATTTTTTTCTGTTTCCTGGGAAGTAAGGTTTCAATATAAAACAGACAGATAAGTGACAACGCTCAAAGATGAATCCGAACTCTAAGCCTACAGAGGCAATGCAAAGCCCCTCCGGAACTAAATACATGCCTTGAATGCAAAACAGATGCAAATCATGTGCTAATTCTAATCTAAAAATGTTGAAAGTGAATTTGAAGCAGTAAATGCAGCTGGCCACTAGTATACTTACATTGAACTTGCATCGTGGGAAACATGGCAGCGCTTTCACACAAAAACTTATGCCTGAATGGTTTATCTGCATTGATGTGCGGAGCCCAACAACTGGACTACATCACACACCTTGCACTCACTACAGGCAAAAAAGGGGGGAGGGGGGTGAACGTATACCTGAATGATTTGTCTGCTTTGATGTGCAGAGCCCCACTGGACTGCATCACACACCCAGCTCTCACTACAGGCAAAGGGGGGTGTTAGCTTCAGTGATAATATGTGCACAGATTATTACCTAATAGACTTCCCCACGGCGGTGACGTACCCCCTCGGGGAAGACCTAATGCTAAACCTAACGCTAATCTAGTGATAAAAACATAATATTCCTCGTGCTGCTAGCCATACAAATGGTATACACATTTCATAAAACAAAACAGACAGATAAGTGACAGCGCTCAAAGAGGTTCCAATATAAATAGCAACTGCAAAATACAACTCCATTTTTGTTCCAGTTTTCTTTTTCAGGTTCCGCGGATAGTGACTTTCTTCACCATGTGAACTGTTATATTATTATAATGTTTATCTTTCACTCTGTCCTCTTTTTGTGATTCCTCTTATCTATTCCTATAAATCTGGGCCACACAGCAACTATTTATGTAAGAAATATGTAGGTAGACTACTGTGCTGTGAAATAGTTATGTCGATGGGATTTCATGTGCATTTCAGAAAAAATGATTGCTGCACAATAGCGTTCGCTAAAAATATTGGAAAGACAAAATCTTTATATGCTGGCATTGTATTATTTAAAGCACATCCGAACCAGGGAAAAAAGCTGATTTCAGCTTACCTGGTGCTTGTTTTGGCCCCCCCATAATGCTTTAGGCCCCTCGGTTTTTGCTGGGACCCCTCCTTTGTGCTGTGGCCTCTCATTTATAGCTCTGACCCAGCTGTATCACAGCTACAACACATGGTCTTCGCTCTCTTTTATTCCTCATCTTAACTCCATAACCAGCTCCTGCCATCTTCAACTCAAAAATATATCTTGCATCCGTCACTTTCTCACTCAAGACACAACCAAAATGTTGATACATGCTCTTATAATTTCTCGTGTGGACTACTGCAACGTACTACTTTGTGGACTACATTCTAACAGACTAGTACTCCAGTCGGTACTCAACTCAGCTGCTCGTCTCATTCATCTTTCTTCCCGATCTTCCTCTGCTGCTCCTCTCTGTCAAGCTCTTCACTGGCTGCCAATTAACTAGAGGATCCAGTTCAGACTGCTAACCCTAATCTACAAAGCTCTCCACAATCTCTCTCCCCGGTACATATCATCACTCATTTCCAGATACAAACCCAATCGCAATCTCAGATCTGCACATGATCTTCTGTTGTCCTCCTCTAGAATCACCTCCTCACATTCACGCTTACAAGATTTTGCACACGCTTCACCCCATCTCTGGAATCCCCTCCCACAACACATCCATCACTCGCCAACCTTTGTTACTTTTAAATGCTCTCTAAAAACGAATTTGTTCCGACAAGCATATGCGCTACCTTCGGCCACTTCCCTTTGTCCTAAGACCAAATTGCACTCCTACTAGGTATCCTAAAATACGCTGCCTTTATATATTTTATCGTATACTACCCCACCTCGTGTTTCCCCCCCTTCCCTTTAGATTGTAAGCTCACAAGGGCAGGGCTCTCTCCCCCTTTTGTGTCTTGGAAATCATTATACATTTTATTCATCATGTTATTTTTATTACTGTTATTACCAATTCTGTATTTTGTATTCTGTATTTTGTATCATTTTTTGTATTTTGTCACTAATTATGTATCTTGTATATTGGTGTACACCATTGTCTGTATTATGTACCCCATATTTGTTTCTTACTTTGTACAGCGCCACAGAATATGTTGGCGCTTTATAAATCAATAATAATAATAATAATAATAATGGCCTGTCCCATCCGCATACTTTCTCAAGCATGCTGCTGTGGCTATAAGCATGATAAACCATGTATTGGCTTAATATTGCTCTATTGCTCCTCCTCCAACTTGCCTGAACGAGTTTTGCCAGCATACTGTACACAACAAGTTAATAGATTGGCTATTTGGGGGTCAATACATTTTTCAGCAGCTACAACCAAAGTGATGTAATCTGCCTTAAAAAAACAATGTACAGTATGTATGGATAGTGTAAGCAGGTAGCACTCTTGACTTGTGAGGCTAGAATGTTCAAATACAGTCCAAGGTACTATCTGAATGGAGTTTTTCATCCACCCCAACCCCATATTTACATACATTTTCTCCTATGTATACTGATAGGCTAAAGGGAACCTAAACTGAGAAGGATATGGATTTTTCCTTTTAAAATAATACCAGTCGTCTGACTCTCCTGCTGATCCTGTGTCTCTAATACTTTTAGCCACAGCACCTCAACAAGCATGCAGATCAGGTGCTCTGACTGACTGAATCAGTTGTTCAGATTGGATTAGACGCATGCTTGTTTCAGGTGTGTGATTCAGCCACTACTGCAGCCAAAGAGATCAGCAGGACTGCCAAGCAACTGGTATTGTTTAAAAGGAATCATCCCTATCCCTCTCTGTTAAGGTTCCCTTTAACTAGTAGGCATGTCCCAAGATTAATACTAGAAGGTTAAAGTGACTTTAGTCTGTGACCCTACTGAGGAAAAGTTGGTTATTTGACTTGGTCAATGTATTCTGTAAATATGTCAAATTTAACTAATGTATTGTGTACATATGTGAATTCTAAATAATAATAATAATAATCGTAATAATAATATTATTAATAATAATAATAATAATAATAAGAAGAAGAAGCAGAAGAAGCAGAAGAAGCAGAAGAAGCAGAAGAAGCAGAAGAAGCAGAAGAAGAAGAAGAAGAAGAAGAAGAAGAAGAAGAAGAAGAAGAAGAAGAAGAAGAAGAAGAAGTAGAAGAAATATTTATATTACTTGTCAATGGGCACTTCCTCTAAAAGCACAGATATATTTTGAACCATTCATTTTGAGAGCTAATAGAACATCTTTTAAATATTATGATTTCAACAAGGTATTACCCTTCTGAATCATCCTACTTGTTAGTGTAATAACCCGCTAGCCTTTCTGATTGTGTTCATTTTATGTTGGGTGCGCAGGATCTTTATTTAGTGTTCCAAAAGGTCAGAAGCGCACCATAAAACTGATAATTGCCACTACTCAGTGCTAATGCTGGAAGGTGTAATGGTTAAGGGCTCTCTCTGTCTCTGACGCAGGAGACCAGGGCTCGAATCTTGGCTCTGCCTGTTCAGTAAAGCCAGCACCTATTCAGTAGGAGACCTTATGCAAGTCTCCCTAACACTGCTACTGCCTATAGAGCGCGTCTAGTCTCCAGTGAGACTCACACATCCAATTCACTTTTCTCCTAGGAGATAATTTTACATCTTCTGTTTAACTTTTCGCACCCTGCAACTGAAAAATTACCAAAAAGTAGATGAAAAAGTATTGCCAACGTTATTTTGAGTACTTTCTTGCCTGCTGGTGGCTTAAAAAGCATTTTATTGATAAGATGTGAAAAGTATCACCCAGGAGAAAACTTGGGAGAAAAAGTGAATTTGATTGGGCCAATATTGTACCAGTTCTGGTGATTCTTAACTTGAATAACACATGTTCTATTATTATGTAATGTAGCTTTTAAAGAGACTCTGTAACAAAATTGTCAACCTTAGTTCTTCTATCCTATAAGTTCCTATACCTGTTTTAATGTGGTGTGTTTTACTGCAGTGGTGTGTCTTACTGCAGTGGTGTGTCTTACTGCAGCCTTTCCTAGTTGCACAGTGGCTGTATTATCTCTGTTATATAATCTAATCTTCTTTCCTTTGCTCAGGCTGGACTGTGCTGCTCTGCTTGTGATAGAATAGAAGCTATACACACTCTCTCCACGCCCCCTGCAGGCTCTGTGTGAGTCACAGACTGAGCTTCTCTCAGCTTGTCACATGCTGGTTAGCAGCCATGTCTTTTGTTTGTAAACACTGCCTAAAACTGGCAATTACAAGCCAGAATTGCAGCACAGTGGCAGAAACAGCAAAGAGGGGCCCAGGAGAACATAATGAATAGAATGGTATGCTATTTATTGTAAGAATGTTAGAGTACAGATTCTCTTTAAATTCCTGATGTCAGCAGTTACTGGATCTCAAAGTAAACAATACCATTTGTAGTATTAGCTTTATGATTTGTGGTTAGGAGGCAGATGTTGTTAAGCATGTGAAAGGAGGCAGATGTTATTGTGAGGTTACAGTAAGGCATTGGTTAAAGTTATGTAGGGAAGTTAGGGTTAAGCATTAGAGGTTAAGGTTGAAGGACGTCTGAAGTGAGAGAGATGTGGAGGCTGACAAATGTATTTCCTTTTAAACAATACTAGTTGCCTGGCTGTCATGCTGATCCTTTACCTTTAATACGTATTATTATTAATTTATAAAGCACTAACATATTTTGTGGCACTGTACAAATAAGCAATCATTGGGTACAATGATGAAACAATACAGACAAATACTGTATACAAAATACAGAATTAGTAATTACAGTGACAAAATTAAAATGATGAATAAAATATATAACCAATTCCAAGACACAAAAGGGTGAGAGAGCTCTGCCGTTGTGAGCCTACAATCCCGCCATAGCCCCTGAACAAGCATGCAGCACATCAGATGTTTCTGACTTAAAGAAAACCTGAACTGAAAATAAAAGTCAAAATAAGCATACACAAGTCATACTTACCTTCCATGTAGTCTACTCCTCAATCTCTTTCTCCTGTCCTGCATCCTGTTTGTTCACTGTGATCAATGGAATTCTCCGTCCTCCATTTCGAAAATGGCCATTACCCCATAACAGCTTTCTGGTCAGCACACAGTTAAACTGTTACATCGCCCAGTTGAGCCATAGGGAAACATGGACATTACCTGGTACATCAAGTTGTCCACTCAGCTATAACTGACAGCAACTGATATATTTCAGTTCTGACAAAATATTGTCAGAACTGGAAGGGATCACTGTCAGAAGAAACTGGTGAGCTTCTGAGAGGAACTGATGGCAAGGTATCTATGTAATGTTCATTTGAAGTTACCTCATGTGTTTATTTTAAATAATTTTACTCAGTACAGGTTCTCTTTAAGTGCGACTGGATTAGCTGCATGCTTGTTTCTGGTGTGTTATTCAGACACTACAGCAGCCAAAGACGTGAGCAGAACTGCCAGGAAACTGGTATTGCCTCAAAGGAAATAACCATGGCATCGTTCATACCCCCTCACTTCAGTTGTCCTTTAAGCAAATGCTGGTTGTTCAAATGCTGAATACTCCAACTAATACAGCATCACACAGTCGATACTTCAGTTGAATCTGAACCAATATAGTTACATAATCAAAACACAATGGCAATAACCAAAACACATAGCCAAAGCACAATGACCTTATTGAAACCATTGCCAAACAACGTCCTGTAACTAAAATAATTAAACTGACAGGTTTAATTCAGAGCACCCAAAGTAGCATTAACTATGGGCCAGAAAGATTTCAGCTGCACGATGATTTATAACGATTTTTCAGTTCAGTCCATCTCAAATAATGGCTTTTTATCGGCCTGAGCCCTTTGATTTCAGCCTATCCTTAGGTGCTTTTTTAACAATGGTCTATTGTTATTATTTAACAACAACAAAAAGTCTCTGTATCCCTTAAAAAAAAAAGTCTTGGGAAGGGTGCCAGGCAAGTCAAGGTAACTTTTTCTTTAGACCCAACTTGATTTTTTCCTTGTTTTTTACCTCTTACATTTGCCTTAATAATAAGCTTAAATTATAGCCATAAAGTGTACTGTGTGTGAATGTGCAGATTTTCTCCTCTGAGCACTCAAATAACAAAGCCAGCTCCGCATTTGCAGAGCGAATATTATTCAGCACGACTGCCTATTTTACAGGCCGCTTATGCTATAGTTAATTCAACAAGCAGTTATTTAAAGGTCAACTAAGTCAGTTCCCTTCTGTTCCTTTTTAACAACAAAAAAGAGAGCATTTGAAAGTGAGTGATTCCTTCAGGTAGCACACAGGAGCTCGGGGCGGAAATTACCGAAGCCATATGCAGAAATTGTTTGCTGGTTAAGTGCGGAGTTCTTCTAAGGATCCTCTGCGATTGGAACACTGCAATTACCCCTGCGCTTACAGAATTACATATAAGTTGGTTGATTTTTTTTTCACGCTTATTTAATTTTTCTTTCCGAAAATTCTTAAGGGTTTTTGGGATTAACGTTTAATTACGATTCATGCCTGTTCCTAAAAGATATCCAACCCACACATGGAAAACATGTAAGGTGAAACAGGCAATGCAAAGGCAATTTAGAAACTGGGCTCTAATTATGGTCTAATTAATTGCTTACGAATGATAATCATCGGGACACTGTCAAACATAAAAACCACACCGCTCTTCTGCATTGAAGAGTACACATTTTTTTAAATGTAAGAATTAAATACACAATGCATGTTGAAAGGTCACTACGACTTAAAGAGAAACCGTGATCAAGAACTGAACTTCATTCCAATCAGTAGCTGATACCCCCTTTCCCATGAGAAATCTATTCCTTTTCACAAACAGACCATCAGGGGGCGCTGTATGGCTGATATTGTGGTGAAACCCCTCCCACGGGAAACTGTGAGGACCATGGTCCTGGCAGTTTTCTGTCTGTGAATCTTGTTGCATTGTGGGAAGTAGTTGTTTACAGCTGTTTCCAACTGCCAAAAAACCAAGCAGCAGCTACTTCCAGTGACATTGTCTACCAGCAGTAAAAATGTCACCATGTGATAAATGTCAGAATGTAAATCAGGAAGAGGAAATATTTTACAATGGGCAAACGCAGACTAAATGATTTATACATATTTATTGTAAAAATTAAGCACTTTTTTTATTATTTTTACGATATATATATATATATATATATATATATATATATATATATATATATATATAGCGTATTTTTCAGTCTTATAGTTCGAATGTCCCATGTCTGTCCCCCTGTGTCCTCCATCAGTGTCTGTCCCCCTGTGTGCTCCTCCATGTCTGCCTCACTTCCTTCCTGTCTTCAGTCTTTATGTCCGCATCCCTCCGATGTCCGTGCCCCTCTTTCTATGTCCATCTCTATCCACTTGTGCACTCTGTCCATGTCTGCCTTCCTGTATCTTCCATCCCCCTGTGCTGTGTCCTGTCCCTCCTGTCCTTGATGTCCTGTCCCCCTTGCTATGCCATCTCTTTACCGATGTGGATACATACCTAGCAGCCGGGCACTCACCTCTGATGCATCCCACTATGTCTTCCATCCTCCCATGCTTTGGAAGGGGGGCAGGACATTGAGGATAGGAGAGAGAAGGATGCAAGGGGACAGAAGATTCAGGGGAACAAAGTGAGGCAGACATGGAGAAGCACACAGGGGGAAAGAGACAAGGCATAGGACGGGGCATGATAACACAGGGGGACACTGACTAAAGGGGGACAGGGGATACAAGAGGTACAAGGAGGGCACAAAGGGGGACATAATAATTTGGGGGAGAAGGGGAGAAGGTGAATAAGTCTTTTGTCCTCTAAACCTAGGTGCTTCTAGTTGCTTCTCATGGTCTGGAGCATCTTATAGTCTGAAAAATATGGTGTGTGTATATATATATATATATATATATATATATATATATATATATATATATATATATATATAGATAGATATAGATAGATATATATAGATATATATCTTTGTGCCAGCTCCTGGAAGGTATTTTTTCAGTGAAGCACTGAATACTCCTGCCTGTCCCACAAGCATCACAGTTCCGGTGCTCCGATCTGACCTAACTGACTAGAGCAAGGTCAAGCACAAACATGAAAAACCATAAGAAGCTAAAACAAGTTGTAAGAGGCAGTACAAAATAAAAGGTGTTCTTCCAAGAGACAATATCAAATAACTGATTGCAAATAATTATCTCTAGTACTTCGCCTACTGGTGAGTAAATCATTGTGTTGTTGATGGAAGAAATTGCAAACTGCAAAATGACCAAACTTCAGGGACTTGTATGCATCTGTCTACATATAAAGCAGTGTGTTTAGCATGATGATGACGTTAGAGTTTTCCATTCCATGATGAGTTAAGTGGAGATTTTGCATGGTTGGTTAAGTGGACAGAAATTTCTGCTCTGTAGATTTACACCCGGGAGATGACCTATGCAAGAAGGTCAAACTTTGTTCAGCTTTCCTTCATCCATCAAACACCATGGAGATAATGGCTTAGGCAAAAAGAGAAACCGTAAGATTTGTACAAGCAAATCAAATAAACCACAGCTTCTTCTTCGTACCAGAGAAATGAGCTAGCCCTGAGTCATGCTGATCACTTTCCAGGAAGAGACTTCTATATACCACAATATTTACAATTCTAACAATTAGGGGCATAACTAGAAATCACTGGGCCCCCCTGTAAAAATTTGGACCCCCCCCATAGGTGCCAAATAATCGTAATGGGGCAGCGTTTCACTATAAAATAATCGTAATGCAGCAATGTTTCACCAGAAATTAATTGTAAAGTGGGCAGCATTTCACCAAAAAATAATCATAAGGTGGGCAGCGGTCACCAGAAAATAATCATAAAGTGGGCAGCAGTCATCAGAAAATAATCGTAAAGTGGGCAGCAGTCACCAAAAAATCATAATGTGGGCAGCAGTCACCAGAAAATAATCATAAAGTGGGCAGAAGTCACCAGAAAATCGTAATGTGGGCAGCAGTCACCAAAAAATCACAATGTGGGCAGCAGTCACCAGAAAATCATAATGTGGGCAGCAGTCACCAGAAAATCATAATGTGGGCAGCAGTCACCAGAAAATCGCAATGTGGGCAGCATTCACCAGAAAATCGCAATGTGGGAAGCAGACACCAGAAAATCGCAATGTGGGCCGAAGTCACCAGAAAATCGCAATGTGGGCAGCAGTGACCCAAAAATCGTAATGTGGGCAGCAGTCACCAGAAAATCATAATGTGGGCAGCAGTCACCAGAAAATCGCAATGTGGGCAGCATTCACCAGAAAATTGCAATGTGGGCAGCATTCACCAGAAAATCACAATGTGGGCAGCATTCACCAGAAAATCGCAATATGGGCGCAGTCACCATAAAATTGCAATATGAGCAGCAATTACCAGAAAATCACAATATGGGCGCAGTCACCAGAAAATCGCAGTGTGGGCAGTGGTCCCTAGAAAAAAATGCACCTGTAAAAAAAAAAACAATTCACTCACCTGGCAGAAGTCTCCTCTCCCGGCCCCTTGTGTGCAGATCCCCTGACGATCTTCCAGCAACAAATCTCCCGTGCTGACAGGCAGAGAGCAGGGCTACAGGAAGATGGCACCTTGTACTGGAGACACAAATTAGTCTCTAGTGCCGGGCTTTGGACGCCATCTTTTCGTAGCCCTGCACTCTGCCTCCCTTCGGGCTGTGGGGAATGAGCGTCTAGTAGACGCCGCAGTCAGTTCCACACCTGGCTGGAGGGTTCCACAATCGCAGGGTGGCTGCTCTCCCCCCGCACATGCCAGGTGGGCCCAAGAGGGGAAAAATTACACAAAGCTTTACATAAAAAATATCACTCAGAATACTGCAATTAATTGCCAAACACTGTTTTTCTTTTGCTTATACTCCACTTTAAAAGGCAATCTTTTTTTTGCTCTCTCTGATTGGCCAAATACTTCTGAGTTGACTCTGCATTCTCTGATTGGCCCATTGCTTCAAAGTACTGAGATTGGGCTACAATTACCGAGTTGTGGTGATGTGGTATTTCTGTAGAAATGCCATTTCTGATTTCCGTTTTCTGATTTCTGAGTTCCAATCGGAAGTGCTGATTTCCAATTAAAACAAAAATGTGGAAATTTTGTTTCCACGAAAACCGAATGAGTATCTCTAGAGGCAAGTGTATCTTACCTTCAATTGAAACCAACCAACCAGAAGATGTTTCTTTAAATCCTGTGGTGTTCACATATTAAGCACGTTCCTCAGGCAGAGTCTATTGTTTCATAAGGTGACTTTGTTTTATCTGGATCTGTCAGTCACAATATCTGCCTCTTGGCCATCTACTGACTGATTTGCAGGCACTAATCTGAATGTTGACTAAAGACAGAGTCTCAACACTTGTCAAACAGTTTGTTGCGGATAACTTGCAATAGTCAGTGGCTGCTAATAAATCTACCTTGCATGCAAATTTAAATTTTAACTTTAATGAGTCATTTAAACTCATTTCTGTTTTAGACTATGCTTATAAAGAGGAACACCCTAGAGAGACCCTACTCCACAAATAAACGCATGCTTAGCTGAGCTTCAGGAGAGGAGTGGATGAATAATAATTGGCTAAAACTTAATGCTGACAAAACTGAGGTTCTTGTTATCGAGGGCCAGGGCTCAACAGCAAAGCAGCTCCAGTCTCAACCAACACCGCTAAGGATAGGGAGCTCAGACCTGAACAACTCAGACTGTGTGCGCAGCCTGGGAGTACTGATTGATGGGAAATTAAGCTTCAGGAATCAAATCTCAGCTGTTGTGAAACATTCCTTCTTTCACCTAAGGAATATTGCAAGGATTAAACACCTAATTCCTTCAGAGGATCTTCCAACCCTAGTTCATGCCTTCGTCACCTCAAGGTTAGACTACTGCAACGTCCTCTACACAGGCCTGCATAAGAAAGACTTACGCCGCCTGCAATTAGTACAGAATGCCGCCGCAAGGCTGTTAATGAGCCAACCCCGCCATTGCCACATAACACCAACCCTGAGCTCACTCCACTGGCTACCGATAAAATGGAGAATTCTGTTTAAGATTGGCTTACTGACATTCAAATCATTGCACAATCTGGGCCCTGGATACCTGAAGGACTTGTTGCAACTACATCACACCCCCCACAATCTTAGATCAAAAGGACGTAACACCTTGGTCACCCCCAGAGTCCACCTCAAAACCTTTGGAGACAGAGCCTTTTGTCATGCTGCCCCTACACTTTGGAACTCCCTGCTACACCCAATCAGGACAGCCCCATCCCTGGAAACATTTAAGTCTAAACTGAAAACCTACCTTTTCAGTCTGGCATTCATGAACACCTGACATCTCCTCTGTAACACAGTCCAGCCTGCAACCCTGTATTAATCTGAGACACAACTATGCGCTTTGAGTCCTATGGGAGAAAAGCGCTTTACAAATGTTATTGTATTGTATTGTATTGTAACCTAGCGATAGACGATTTGGACCCTTAAACACAGCTATTATTAGTATCCCCATGGCAGGGAGCCACTTAAAAAGGGCACAAGAAGCATCCTGTTTAAAAAGGTCCCAGCTAAAATAGCAGCACTAGAGCTGCCCGCTACTTTAGTAAACGCCTTTTCAACAGGACATTGGTGGGCATGATAGGGCAAGTTTGGAGGTTAAGGTTAGGTAGCCACTGGGGGGAGGGGTTAGATTTAGGAACCCATTGGGGGGTTAGGGTTAGGTGATACTAAAATGTTGGTTAATATTTTACTATTCTATTATGCTTTGTATTTGTGCAGTTGAGCATTTTAGAAAAGCCAACCCTTGCCGGTCCAATTCCTGTGGCAAGGGGGCAACTCAGCACTTTTTTTTAATTTATTTTTTCCTAAATCATGTAGCGAGCTCAGGGCTCGCTACATAATAGCCGCTGAGCAGCGGCATCCCCCCACGCACTCCGATCGCCACCGGCGATCAGAGTAAGCAGGAAATCCCGTTCAGAACGGGATTTCCTGCTGGGCTTCCTCGGTCGCCAATGCGACGGGGCGGGATGATGTCAGAGGGAATCCCGATCCACCCCTCAGCGCTGCCTGGCATTGATTGGCCAGGCTGCGCAAGGGATCTGCAGGGGGGTGGCGGCGTGACGCGGCGGGTAGCGGTGAATCGGCGGCAAGTGGCGGCGATCATAATATGCACGCAGCTAGCATAGTGCTAGCTGCGTACAATTACAAAAATATGCAAATCGGCCCAGCGGGACCAGAGAAATCCTCATGTGCAGGTTACCCCGAGCTGAGCTCGGGATAACCGGTAAGGGAGTTAAGAGCTAAGTGTATCCTAATGATTAATTTGTAACCTGTTAGGTTATGTGCATATCACACCTAAATATAGGACAGCAAACTATGTAATACATTTATAGAAGGCAGAATTATATTTGTCATAAAGGCAGTAAAGTAACAATTTTAAATAAAACAGATCATGTTCATTTTCTTGAACCCTAATCTACGCAGGTCATGTTTTCATGCTCCACTGTACACAGGGGTGGCTGTTGTTTGAGATGTTGCCATTGTTACAGTACAACCATTTCTAAAGCTACAATTACATGCAGCAGTTAAGAATCAGGCATCAATATAAGTGGTCAAGTCAGGACAATCTTTCACAAAGAGCTAAAAACAACATCTATCCTTGAGTAGAGGCAAATTCTTCTCTCACTAAGACCTCACTTTGAAAATCGTATTAAAGGCAAAAAAAAAAAAATCTCCACGAGACGAAAAAGAAACATCTAACAGACACCGTCATTTTTGATACGATATTTGGTAGGATAATTGGAAAATGCATTCAGATGGCAATTGACTTCTTTCTTCCATGTAAATGTCTCTGCAGATTACGTTTTGTTGATACCTAATGAGCCAAGCTATTAAATTTCTTTATCAATTTATCAAACATTCTTCATCCAGAGTAATCTTCTAGGTGTTTCTATCTTAGTTAATATCCTTCTATCATTTGCAGAAGAGCTGCAGATTCGAATTAATTGATCATGAGATGTGGGTAATGGCTTGTGATAATACACAACTCATCTTAATATGACAAAGTAAAAAAAAATGGCAGATAAAATGTGTTCCTTTTATACCCCACATCAATTCGTCTGTGATGTATCGTCAACAATTTCACTAATTAAAATGTCCAACACCTGACACTGCGAAAGAGAGAGAAGTATAATAAGACAGCAAAAAGCCCAGATAAAAGATAACACAGCAAAAAAAAAAAAAAGAATCTGTTCATTGCAGCTTTTTCTTAAAGCGGACCCAAACCAAAGATTTTTTTTAATTCAAAATATTTAGTTGCACCACTCTGACACATACAAAGATAAATAAACACTCCTTTAAGCCTATGAGCATTTCAGTGCATGCTGTTCACCCTTCTCTTTCCATAACTAGGGTTATACAGGTGGCAGCCATTACTTCTGAGCTTAGTAGGAGGTGTTAGATCATGGGTGTGTTTATCATTAGCTACCCTCCCTCACAGGGGCGTCGTCTATGTGAAATCTCACACAAGCTGAGATCACCTCCCCTGTGACATCATCAGTAGCAGCCTATGTTTTGTTTTTTATCTCCTCTACCAGTCTGCTGGATTCTATCCCGGCAATATGAAAGGAAGGGTGAGGTTCCTCCAATAAATGTAAAATATTTTATATTTGTCATCATGTAGCTGAAAAAAGGCTGCTATTTATTATCATAAGTTAGAAAATAGATTTTATTTCTGAAATCTTGTATTTTTAATTTGGGTCCACTTTAATGAACTGAGGACATTAGCTAACTTTGTATGAATAAATCTTTGTTCCATGTTTGATAGCCCAGGGAAAATTTCATCGTCAGATTACGTTCTTTGACTTCTTATTGGTGTCAGTACCCATTTTGGTTTAAAAATTGAATCAAAACACCTCGTTCTCTATTAAAATATGTGACTCATTTATGCCAAGTTAGACCTGAATTTTATGCTTAAAGTGGGTCCGAGATGAACTTTTACTCATTGCATAATTGTGTTCCTTTCCTATTGTTTATAGGGCATTTCTCAAGCCAAATACTTTTTTGTTTTTGTTTTAATACTCTAATTCCCTATAAACTAAACAAGCCACGCCCACAGGTTTTCAGAGAGCAAAAACATTTTCAGACAGTAGCAAGGGCTCATGGGAGCTCAGTCTGGGCAGGAGGAGGGGGAGGTATTGCTAGCCAGAGATTTCAGAGGCAGAGGGGAGGAGGAGGGGGGATTATGTTTTTTTGCTCAAGATGCAGATAAGCCTGCCTCTGTGTAATGTTTACAAACAACATGGCTGCTGTCATTGTATCACAGGAAGAAAGTATCATATTCTATTAAAGCTGTTTGCAGCTAGATTTGCTGTGTAAACTATCTAAACTTTAGGTAACATATATAGACAAGTTACTTTTTATAGTTAGTTTTTCATCTCAGATCCGCTTTAAAGTGAATTTAAATGTCTACTTAATAGTATACAGCATCCACCACCAATATAACGTATGTATTCTCTTGTCCCAAAACAACATCATCTGTGATAAGTGTCTAATTGTTCACTATAAAAACTAAGATAAACAAGTGTTTCATTCTTCGTTTCATTTGAGTTGTAGGTAGTGTTGGGCGAACATCTAGATGTTCGGGTTCGGGCCGAACAGGCCGAACATGGCCGCGATGTTCGGGTGTTCGACCCGAACTTTGAACATAATGGAAGTCAATGGGGACCCGAACTTTCGTGCTTTGTAAAGCTTCCTTACATGCTACATACCCCAAATTAGCAGGGTATGTGCACCTTGGGAGTGGGTACAAGAGGAAAAAAAATATTTGAAAAAGAGCTTATAGTTTTTGAGAAAATTGATTGTAAAGTTTCAAAGGAAAAACTGTCTTTTAAATGTGGAAAATGTCATGTTTCTTTGCACAGGTAACATGCTTTTTGTCGCCATGCAGTCATAAATGTAATACAGAGAAGAGGTTCCAGGAAAAGGGACCGGTAACGGTAACCCAGCAGCAGCAGCACACGTGATGGAACAGGAGCAGGCGCAGGAGGAGAAGGCCATGCTTTTTGAGACACAACAACCCAGGCCTTGCATGAGGACAAGAAGCGTGCGGATAGCATGCTTTTTACCGCCATGCAGTCATAAATGTAATAAAGATAAGAGGTTCAATAAACAGGGACCGGGCGTCAACGCTAACCCAGCAGCAGCAGACGTGATGGAACAGGAGGAGGCGCAGGAGGAGAAGGCCACGCTTTCAGGTGCAACTCAGGCCTTGCATGAGGACAAAAAAATGTGTGCGCAAAGCAATGCAATGAGTAGTTTTCAGGACACAATGGGCTATTCGGAGGAGCTATTCCCACCCCCACAATCTTCTACCTGTGAAAGGTCAATGGAACAGCCACAAATGTTGTGCCCGGATTCACAACCTTTTTCTGTGGAAAATGCACCTCGCACTGAAATGCAAGGCGAGGCCGAGGATGAACATGACGTCAACAACTCAACATGACGCAAAATGGGGGCGGAACAGAAAGCTGCTTTCAATGTTTTGAAGGCCTTAATTGCCTCCGGTGGCCAGTTAGATGCATCATTCATCACACCCAAATCCCAGAGCAATGTGTGCAGGAATTTGAATCTCAGGAGGTGTACCGAGATCATCTGGACAAGTGACCAAGTGACAAAGTGACCAGTGACAAAGTGACAAAGTGACAAAATGACAAAGTGACAAGTGACAAGTGACAAAATGACAAAGTGACAAGTGACAAAATGACAAAGTGACAAGTGACAAAGTGAAAAGTGACAAGTGACAAAGTGACAAGTGACAAAATGACAAAGTGACAAGTGACAAAGTGACCAGTGACAAAGTGACAACTGAGAGGTTGTTCTGGGGAGCTCCACTGCACTCAGTCGCATATGAGGAGAGGTCTCGTCGGGACTGCTGATCCTCCTCAGCTTGCTCAAAGCCTTGAGGGTTCCTGAAGATCCTCTGCTTGGAGTTCGCCGGGGTTCAGCTTGGTGTCGGGGTCGGCGGCGTCCTCCTCACTCCAACGTGGCAGATCTTCTGTTGAAGGAAAAAAAAAAAAACATTGTTAAAAGTCCAGTACCGCTTCTGAAGGACTCACCAAGAGATGCAGGAGCGCTTCAATCTAGCGCACCATCGCTCGCTGGGTGATGTCCCTGCCTACGCGCTGGAATTCTACGCTGCACATGCTAGCACGCTTTTGCGCAGTGCCGAGGCGCATTCCAGCAGCTAGTAGCTACCAAGCTTCTGTGGATCTGATTGGGCCACCATGTTGGATCTCTGCCAAGTCCTCCAAAATTTTGAGCAATCCACGTTGCGTGACTGAGCAGTGACAACTCTACAGTCAGCATTACAATACCACTGCTGTGTTTACTGAAGAAATCAATGTTGAAGATGGAAACCGCTGGCATGATGCAAGTGGGGGATTCTGAAGATGAAAACGATCAGCGTGATGATACCAACATCAGGCAACCTGCCTCAGGAAACGCTGGTCCCAGCTATGACAAAGAACAGGACGAGGAACAGCTGGAGTTGGAGCAGGAATTGGATGCCCCCACTGCCGAGGGACAGAGCGGTGCACGTTGGACTTCCACAATTTAGCGGGAAAGGACAGCAGAAGAGGAAGAAAGTGATGCTGGTGACGAATATGGTGCATCACAACAATCACAACGCTTACAAGAACATGAAGATAGAGGAGTCTGGCAGGACTCTCTGGCACACATGGCTCAATTCATGCTAGACTGCATTGAACGCGGCCCGCGCATTATTCACTATTCATTATTATTCATTATTCTGGAATCTGGACAACACCAATTACTGGGTTTATACCCAGTTTATACAAACACAATGTTAAAAAACTGATTGAAGAAAGTGTCAGACAGGTCAAAAATGGAACAATTCCAGCAGGCCCTTGAGGATGGAGACTTTAGAGAGGAGATTGACATCTTCCTCCTTCTCTAGCCAGTTGTACGCCGACAGACTGACTTCAGCAAACCCAGGAGGACCAGGAGGGCAGCAAAGAACACAAGCTGCTGCTAGTGCCCAAAAGGGAATGGTATTGGCAGTGTCCTTGGAGTGGGAACATTTTCTGACACCCATGCAGCAGCCCACAGAACAGCAATCGGGCAGTGCCACGTCCTCCAACACCAATCGCCTAGAGAAGATGGTCAAGGTCCAGGACTACATGTCAGATGGCGTAGCTGTGTTGAACAATCCATCTGCAGACAGACGGTGAGTGTGACAGGCAGCACAGAAGGACCATGGCAACTCACTCATAGTACCACAGTTTGATAGTGCTGCCCAAAAAATTATATGGATCCGTGGACCCGGGCACTGCAGGCAGTACTGGGAAGTGGGAACGCAGATTTTAGTACCTAAACACACGATACAACATGTTTTCCGGGGTCGGACTCTGAGGCACATACAGATGGTCCCGATCATCATCCTCATCATACAACTCTTCTCCTGAGTCTGACCCACCCACCACCTCTGCCACCCCAACATCCCCAGACACAGACCCCTCATCGTCCTCAACATTAACTTGGGATGCTGGCCTGAGCCCGACCTCCTCCTCCACTTTAGGCCCCATCATCTCCTCAATGGCAGCCCTCATTAATCGTTCTGGCGACGGACCGATGGACACAACATTCTCCTCCGGAGAGGGCTGCTGCTGACCACTGGCTGCTGTAGTGGATGTTATAGCTTGCGTGGGGCGTTGGCTGTTGCTGTTGTTGGGAGTGCTGCTCACAGCGGAGGTCTCTGAGGAACTCATGGTGAGCTCATATAGTGGTTGGCGGTGAGTGGAGTATTACTGATCCCAGCAATATACACACTGACTGGCAGAGTACGCAATGCTATATAGTCTGGCTGAGCGGTGTACACAGAGTGGCAGTACACACAATGCTATATAGTCTGGCTGAGCCGTGTACACAGAGTGGCAGTACACACAATGCTATATATAGCGTGGCTGAGCGAGGTACACAGTGGCAGTACACACAATGCTATATAGTCAGGCTAAGCCGTGTACACAGAGTGTCAGAAAACACAATGCTATATATAGCGTGGCTGAGCGAGGTGCACAGTGGCAGTACACACAATGCTTTATAGTCAGGCTGAGCCGTGTACACAGAGTGTCAGTAAACAATGGTATATAGTCTGGCTGAGCGGTGTACACAGAGTGTCAGTAAACAACGGTATATAGTCTGGCTGAGCGGTGTACACAGAGTGGCAGTAAACACAATGCTATATATAGCGTGGCTGAGCGAGGTGCACAGTGGCAGTACACACAATGCTTTATAGTCAGGCTGAGCCGTGTACACAGAGTGTCAGTAAACAATGGTATATAGTCTGGCTGAGCGGTGTACACAGAGTGTCAGTAAACAACGGTATATAGTCTGGCTGAGCGGTGTACACAGAGTGGCAGTAAACACAATGCTATATATAGCGTGGCTGAGCGAGGTGCACAGTGGCAGTACACACAATGCTATATTAGTCAGGCTAAGCCGTGTACACAGAGTGTCAGAAAACACAATGCTATATATAGCGTGGCTGAGCGAGGTGCACAGTGGCAGTACACACAATGCTATATATAGCGTGGCTGAGCGAGGTGCACAGTGGCAGTACACACAATGCTATATATAGCGTGGCTGAGCGAGGTGCACAGTGGCAGTACACACAATGCTATATATAGCGTGGCTGAGCGAGGTGCACAGTGGCAGTACACACAATGCTATATTAGTCAGGCTAAGCCGTGTACACAGAGTGTCAGAAAACACAATGCTATATATATAGCGTGGCTGAGCGAGGTGCACAGTGGCAGTACACACAATGCTATATATAGCGTGGCTGAGCAAGGTGCACAGTGGCAGTACACACAATGCTATATATAGCGTGGCTGAGCGAGGTGCACAGTGGCAGTACACACAATGCTATATTAGTCAGGCTAAGCCGTGTACACAGAGTGTCAGAAAACACAATGCTATATATATAGCGTGGCTGAGCGAGGTACACAGTGGCAGTAAACAATGCTATATATAGTGTGGCTGAGCGAGCGGTGTACTACTGTTCCCAGCAGCGACACACAATGACTGGGGGGGACCCTGGCTAGCGTGGCTGGAGAGCGAACTACCCTGCCTGCCTACCCAAAGCTAAACCCACAGACAAATGGCGGAGATATGACGTGGTTCGGGTATTTATTTACCCGAACCACGTGACCGTTCGGCCAATCAGAGCGTGTTCGGGCCCGAACCACGTGACCCGTTCGGCCAATCACAGCGCTAGCCGAACGTTCGGGGAACGTTCGGCCATGCGCTCTTAGTTCGGCCATGTGGCCGAACTCGAACATCACCCGAACAGGGTGATGTTCTGCAGAACCCGAACAGTGGCGAACACTGTTCGCCCAACACTAGTTGTAGGACAGCAAATAATGGTTAGACTGCCTCTGCTGGTGCATGTTTCCCAGCCTGAACAATATCCGGTAAGCATGATCACATGACCAGTCAGAGGGTTTTCATTGTCTACACTATAATATAAGGACTAAATAAAATTGTGGTAACAATTACAGCTTCTGCCTGCTAAGGAAACATTCACAATTCCGTGATTGGGTTCAGTTCTACTTCAATTCTGTGAATGAATGATCCCTTGGATGACAGTTTGGGGCCATTTCTGTACAAACAAATCAATAGCCTAGAAGCTAGTGACACATCTGTTTCTATGTAACCCAGAGGAGGGCCGACATGTGATACACAACAGATTGGCTTCTGGGGACAGTATGAGCGGGGCAACTTGGGGATGCACAAGCGTTGAACATCGCTAAAGATACCCTGGCCCATATGCAATTCCCTTTTCCTCCTGAGTTTTCTTCTTGGAGATAAAAATTCATCTTTGATTTAGAATAACTTTTCAGGACTTTGTAATGGAAAAAAGGTACCAAAAAGTAGGTGAAAAAGTAAAACCAAAATTATTGTGAGTATCTGTTTGCTTTCTTGTGGGTTGAATGGCATTTTATTGACAATTTTGGAAATATCACCTAGGAGAAAACTCAGGAGAAGACGTTAATTACATATGGGCCTCTATGTCAAGTGTTTATGTGATGTCAAGGAGCTCCCATACATATACTAGATTCTCACTTGAAGTGGTCAGTTGCTGTGGTGGGTGTTTAATACAGCATGTAAACATAGCTTAAAGAGGAACTCCAGTGAAAATAATGTAATAAAAAGTGCTTCATTTTTACAATAATTATGTATATATCATATAGTCAGTGTTTGCCCATTGTAAATGTTTTCCTCTCCCTGATTACATTTTGACATTTATCACATGGTGACATTTTTACTGCTGGCAGGTGATGTAGCTTCTGCTTGCTTTTTTGGCAGTTGGAAACAGCTGTAAACAGCTATTTCCCACAATGCAACAGGGTTCACAGACAGGAAACTGCCAGGACCATGGTCCTCAGAGTTTCCTGTGGGAGGGGTTTCACCTCAATATCAGCCATACAGAACCCCCTGATGATCTGTTTGATAAAATGAATAGATTTCTCATGTAAAAGGGGGTATCAGCTACTGATTGGGATGAAGTTCAATTCTTGGTCGCGGTTTCTCTTTAAGGCCAATATTTAAAATGAGTGCAGTATTTCCCTGTCCATTGCCAAGTTGGGTTGATTGTCCACTATTTCTGAAATGGTGTTGACATGAATCTACACTCCTCCTGGGAATTCTGATAACTGAATTGTATTAATACACCTCCTAAAAAGGATCACAACATCTAAATCCTGAATCTCAAAATCTAAATGTAGCTGCTGAGATTTAAGGATCTGGAAAATATTTTCAGAGCTAGTAGTAAAGTTTATTTCACAACAGATAATTGTATCTTCAAAGCTTGGTTTTAAGACGCTTGATTAAGGTAAAATAAACACCTAAAGCGACCGGTGCAAATAATTTCAGTTATTAATGTATGTATAACTTGTAATTAAACTCCTTTATAATAATAAGCTAAGCCCTAATAGTGAAGCTACTAACATGCCACAATAACTGATTGTTTTGCCCTCTAAGTCACTGAATACATTAGATATGTACCTTCAGCCAAACTCAGCTTATGGTCAACAAAAACTCTCAATGTGTTTACTTGGGGATAGAAACTAGGTCAAAAATCCCCATGGAAGATTAGAGCGATAACTGGGCAAGAGCTCTTGACACTGCAACAAACTAAAATGCTTACAAAGTTGGAAAGTCTAAATTCTTTGCAGATGGTATTTAACTGAAGCCACATCTAACCATCTTTATTGTGGTGGAGAGGAATGTACTTGGAAACGTTGTATCATGTCACTATTGTAAATACTTTTGTCTGATATACACTAAAGAATAATGCACATTGGGCCATCATTAGTTTTCTCTTAAGTAATATTTGTACACCTTGTCACTAAAATGCCCTTTAAACCACCAGCAAGCAAGAAAATACTCAAAATATTTTTGATGGTACTTTTCACCTACTTTTTGGTACTTTTTCAATCGCAAAGTGCCAAAAAGTTATTTAAAAATAAAGTTGAAAAATTATCTCCAGGAGAAAGCCCAGGAGAGAAAGTGAATTACATATGGGTCATTGGGCCATGTGCAATTCGAGGAGATAAGAAGCTTAAAACATGCGAGCTTCTTATCTCCTCACATCGCTCGGAATTTAAATTCAATTGCCAGTTTCACCTGAGGGATGTCCTTGCGTAAAGGAGCATAACTCAGGCGAATACTAGGTATTCGCTGAGCGATGCTCCTGTGTGGTGAGTGATGTGGAGCCAGGCATTAGTGCCCGGGAGCTGTCCTTCAGCACCACATCACTGCAGCCTCGCTCCCCCGGGAGATGCGCGCACATCCGTCACAAGAGCCAGCCTTTGCTCCTACCCACCATCCGTTGCCTCCTGACGCTCATCGCTACGGTAGGACCCGCTGGGACCTTCGGCAAAAAACATACCTCCTTTGTCTCCGTCACACCGCATGTCCCACACCGCTCCTCCGCTCATGCTTCCTCCATCTCTGTGTATTCTCGGAGCCCAGCAAAGCATCTTTGAGTGTCCCACCGGGGCTCCCCATTCATCCACTAGGTGGCCCAATGAGAATCATCCTGATTCTAATTGGACCAATGAGAATCAGGATGATTCTCTCATTGGGACACCTAGTGGATGAATGGAGAGAATACACCGAGACGGAGGAAGAATGAGCAGAGAAGCGGTGTGGGACATGCGGCGAGACGGGAACGACGGAGGTAGGTTTTTTTGTTACATTTTAAATAGGTAAGGAATCAAAGCTGACTCCTTTACCTATTTAAATCCCTGGCATCTCGGGTGTCCTTAGTAAAGGAGGCTCCCAGATGCAAAAAAACTGATTTCCAACACCGGCGATAGGTCTTTTCGCCTGCTCAGAGCAGGTGAAAAGTGCAATTGCATAGGGGGGCAAGGAAAAATGCAATTGCATAGAGGGGCAAGGAACTCACTGGGAAATTATATTGCCCAAGCAAGTTCTTTACCGCCCCTGGGGGGGTGTTATATGCAATGGCATTAGGCGACCTTACTGAGGCCTAACACGCCAACACTTATCGCTGGCGCGTTTGGTAATTGCATAGGGCCCATTGTCTCACAAAAAATGTGCTGGAAAACTGACAATAAATCTTGCTTAAAAGGAACACTAGAATTTAAGTCTTGGTCCAAAACAGTAACAATTGTATTATCATGAACATTACGGGATATTGCACAATACATTACATGTTATACTAGTTGTGGCGTTTTCTACTGGTCATTTAGTATTATATTTTTATATTTAAAAAAAAATGATTTGTGCATTACCTTGACCTTGACACTGACAAATAAGTGACAAATTAGCATACTGGGTTTTCACTTACTCCGCCCGCTTGTGCACCTCTCCATTATCCCTCCTTCCTTCTCTATTAAACATTACACACTTCTTGGTTACAGTTGAAAAGTGTGTCTGTACAGTTTAAAGCCAATGTTAAAGTGAATGTTAACCCTGCAAAAGAAAAAAAGTTTCACTTACCTGGGGCTTCCCCAAGCCCTCTGCAGCCATCCTGTGCCCTCGCCACTCCTCGGCGTTTCATTTTCCCCGGCCGCGTGTATGCTTCTCTCCCTTGCCAGCATGAAGCGCATCCTGCACAGCCGCAGGTGTATTGCACCTGTGAAGGACGCGCTTGATGGTGGCAAGGCGGAGAAGAATACGCGTGGCTGGGGTGGACTCTCAGCTGTCTGAAAACTAAACTAACCTAAGCTCGTGGAGTGGCGAGGGCACAGGACAGCTGCAGGGGACTTGGGGAAGCCCGGGTAAATGAAACCTTTTTTCCTTTTGCAGGGTTAAGGCTCACTTTAAGTTTAAATGAATTCCCTGCTGTGGGAAGACATGCAGCTCTGTGCTACACATGCATGAGTGTGAGAGAGAGTGCGCTCACGGAAGAGCAGTACGGAGCCGCCCATCTTTGGACTTTCGAAGCCTCCTGCGGTGGCAGAGAGCTGTATTCGGATAGTGCTTACAGGGTGACAGCACTGGAAGTGGAAGGAGGAAACCAGGAGAGGAGGCTCTGTAGAACCCAGAGCTTTCCCTCTCCATAGGGGAGTATCTGTTTGTGACACACCTTAAAGAGGACCTCCAGAATAAATCCTAAATTCCGGCAGCCTGCAAGTAAAACAAAGTTATATTTACCAAAGAAGACTTGTCCCACGACGCCGTCCCAAAGTCCCCGCATCACTCGACTTCTGATGCCTGGCCCCGCCTCCACTCTATACTCTCTTTTTCTCTGTGGAGAGAGAGGAGGCAGGGCCAGACACCGGAAGTCGCGAGATGCAGGAACTTCGGGACGGCGTCGCGGGACAAGGGTTCTCGGGTAAATATAACTTTGTTTTACTTGCAGGCTGCCGGATTTTAGGATTTACTCTGGAGGTCCTCTTTAAGCATGTGTACAATCCTTTAAATTTGATTTAATTGATTTATTTTCTGCTGTTACAGTCAGTGGGCTCCTTTCTATATTAGATTGTAGTTCTGCTTACATACAAACTTTCACTGCCGCTTTGTTACATGTTTTGTGTAATTTCAATCTTTTACAGGACTTTATCATAATGTTTTGCTAAATGCTGTAAATAGTATGGACGGTGCATACTAACACTCTGGCAATTTAGCATGCTGTTCTGTAATGTATCACAATTACAATTAGACTCTGTAAAGTATTTAAATGTCTAAAACATCTGCTAGCTGTCATCTTTTCCCTGACAATGCTTCTTAACTCATATTTGCTCTGTTGTTTTCTCGATTTTTGAATCACTTATGTATGTTGGTTATGAAGTCGTTTAGACACTTCTATTCATTTTCTGTATGTTGGTAAACTTACTGATCCAAATGCTTATAAGGGTTTCCTAATTATTTTCTTTATTAAATGCCCAGCACACCTATCGGAGATCTGTATACTGTTGTTCGATACTGTGGAACCCGTTGTGTTACCAGTAAAAGGTGTCCAACCAGTACCCAACCATTCTGAAGTAAGCAGAGGTTGGGTCAATGTCCTTCTATGAAATTATGAGCATGATCAAACTGTTCCCAAACAATGTTGGTTATCCAAATGTCATTTTAGGTCCAAGGATTTCAAGACTTTCACACAAAAAGTTAAGTATTTTATACCCTCTATTAAATGACTAATGTACTTTGAGGACTGGTGTACAGTTAAGTATAGATGCCTCTAGGGCCACTTAAAGAAGAAAATAAGTAGCTGTGGGGAGAATACATCAGAGTGCTACAGGTCTCTGATGATCATTTGAGATCTGGCGAGTGTCTCACTTAATAATGTCCTTTCAGTATGTTAGTGTTCCTCCATTAGATATCAGGTTTGCAGCTCTGTCAAACAAAGCAGCTTCAGTTTATTTCCCAATCTCTCCGGTGGCCAGAAAGGTAGAGAAATAGAGACTAACTTGGAAAAGGAGTTTAATTTTCACCAATCAGTCACCATGGAACCTGGAAGAGGGTAATAATGATGGACGACAGGAGAAGATCATACAGAAGGTTTCTGACAAGTGACTGACATTACTAGACTTACTAGGAGTTGAGACCACTTCTATAAAATTCCGCGATACACGCAATCTCAGTTACAATGAAGAAACCGAGAGCCCAATATAGTGTAGTATGTCAAAAACAAGTGAAAAATATGATAAGTGAGATGTAGATACTCACAAACATGGGTTACCACATAGGCAATCACTGTATATGCAGGTGAGGAGATTAGACCAGTTCTCACTCAGGATTAAGATGTCGCTCTCTGTAGATTGGAAAGAAAGGAGTAGGTCAACCCTCCACCGAGGGTGGACACGGTATCATAGTAGGAGAACAGAGGCACAAGCCGGATAAAAATTGATACCATTTTTTAAAGTTGCTAGGAGGCAGTGGTGGACTTACCTCCGGAAAGCAGACATGAAAAGACTGCTTGAATTAGTATAAACACATTTATTTAAAGGTACCCCAAAGATGCAACCCGTTTCACAGGTACAGCCCACTTCATCAGGCAATAAAGTGGGGACAAACAGAATTTCGCCAATAGCACATGTATGCAATCTCAGTTAGGTTCTTAAAGCTTTGAGTGGGCCACTGATTACTTCCTTTATTACTTTACATGCTTGATGTCCTGTACTATCTCCATGTCAGGGTTGAAATACATATTGAAGAGAGCAGACACAGTGAAATTGGGTACAAAGCACATCTGCTAATTTGGCTTTTGCCAATGGCCATAATGTGAATTGCAGCTATAGTGCCATCAATAAGGTAATCTGGGTGCCATGTGCCAGAATCCGGCAGTAGTATAGCTGAACTGAACAATGATGGTGAATCTGGCACTGAAATTAGGCTTCTATGCATATTGTATGAAGGAGGGAGGGAGGCAATAGTGCCACCTTCCCATCATCAGGCGCCTGTAGGCTTTTGCCTACAGTGCCTTATGGTAAATCCGGCCCTGGTGGCGGAGAAAGCCGTTAATAGAATATCTGTAAAATAACCAATATTCGGTCATTGCCAGTGCCTAATAAAGATAATAAAATATCAGTAAACGTAACTGATATTTTACTAACACCTAACCCTGTTCTCACACAAGCTATCCCTCTACTGATGCCTAACCCCACCCCCCTCTTGTGATTACATTTGATGATATTTACACCTAGCCAGACACACCCTATCCATGAGCCTCACCTACTGATGCCTAACCCTAACCAACTGTAAGTAGCAATGCCTCCTTTGCTGAAAAATATATGTGGCACCTCATGCCAACTGCCTAATCCTTATATTTCTTGGGAGGGACACACCCCCAAATAACTGCTCAGGTGCCAGCGTAGCCACACTTAACAGTGCGGTCTATGGGGGCGTCAATTTTACCACAGCTTTGTTGGCACCCAAACTACCAGCTTCACCACAGAGTCAATTAAAACAACAATAAAATGGCAAAAACTGGCCACCTTGATTCACCTGCTATAGTGAGTGTTATGGAAGTAGCACAATAGACAATAGGTAGGGATGGAAAATGAGTTTCTGATAATTATGAAATTATGCAAATGGCATGCTTGGATTCCTACCAATCAAATGCAGCAGTTGATTATTTTCATTGGTCCATTTCCAACTTGCATACATCTCCATACATTTTACATAAAATTTGCATTAACTCAAAATCATCAGCATCGCACTAACTATCTCTAATGATATAAAAAAGCCCTTCTGTTATGCTTATCTTCTCGTCCACCACCTGGCCTCTCCCTGGCCTTTCAACAGATCTTTTGCTTGTATATTTTTGCTGCAAAAAATAAAGTTTAATCTCCTCTGTGGTTTTTTTTTTTTCTTTCCATTTTTTCAACTTAAAAAAAAAATCATTATGACCACATAATTGAAGAAGCAAAAACATGTGAAACCATAATCAAGAAATCACGATGAGTGTGTTCAGAAGCTGCAGCTGGGTATCCTGTAATTTCAACATGCTGGCTATAATTTAATATAAAATGGTCCCAGCCTGTCAGCCTACATTTTGCTGTAACCCAACATTAGCTTGCAGTAAACAGCTCAAGGCCCATATTTACACCTTTATTCAAGAGATGTAATATTTTCTGTTTGTGCGGTCTCATTCTTATGATGCCAGAAACGGATTGCATGTAGAAGGAGAAATACAGATAGGATGTCAAATGGCAACACAGTATCAGTTAAAGTCGATCTCAAGTGTAAACATGACATTCATATGGTCAGAATAGCAGCAAAAACAAAACTAGATTGGCATGTTTAAAACCCGACCTTCTAAACCACAAAACAGAGTGCACGTTTTTATTGTTGTTGTTTGTATGTTTGTTTTTTAGAGGGGGGTTAGCCACACAACTTTCTGAAAACTGTTATGGCAGTTTTCTGTCCTTGAAAATACTGCTAAGAGAGTATGCAGTATTTCAGTGGGGTGTCCTTAGGACCTTCCCAAGGTGAATAGAGGTGCAGAGAGGAATAATGGAGTACCAGTTATGGCAGCTACCGTATGGTACAATACAAAAATGCCACACTGCTTTCCTGCTTCCTAAAGAAGAAATCAGATCAAAAGAATCCAATAACTTGAACATCCCCAGGGTCCACCTAAAGACCATTGGAGCCAGAGCTTTCTGCCTTCTGCCTTCCTCTCAGTCCTAGTTTCCTTGCACGTCGGCCAACTCTGCCAAATGTTTTGAGTTAGAAATGCTATCAAATATACTGTTGAGATTTCTCTCTGTCAGTGGGAAACAGACAACGCAATCAAAGTTGGCCATTCAATGAATCAGTCATTCATAAGGCAAAGTATCATAGCCCCAAAAAGCTAAGCTTTTAATTTTTAGTTTAGTTCCGCCGCCCCGCTGTGTTGTTTGCACAAACCTTTTACCGGAGTCGAGTAATCCATGGACCTGTAATGCTGTTTGTTGCAGTCGCTTTCTTTGCCGTGAATCTATTGTTCCTAAAAATAAACCTGCCAGCGCCCTAACCTTCAGCCCAAACGCATTTACAAGAACCTTTCTACCTGCGTTCTTTCTGTGACCTTTCACTGTCATCGCCGGCACACAATATTTTGCCGTCTTCGTGACTCTTTCTTCCATGGAACATTCCTCTTAAATATTTCAGCGTCCACAGCTCGCAGTTGATAACCTCTGCCATTTATTAATTTGGGAGCACTGGCAGATCAATATGTAATATACAAGAATGCATGCCATTTTCCCTTGTGTTTAATACAAACAAATGTGGTTTTCTGCGAAGAGTGAACTGTAGTCTAAAAAAACGAGAGATCTCAGCAGTGGCTCAGGGCTGCCGCTCAGTCTGGAGGGGATTGAAACAGATGGACTTTCAACTCTCTGTCATGTCTGTTCTATTACTTCTTTACATATAATTATCAACAGACAATATGCTACAAGCAAACCTTTAGGGACACAGGCAGGGCGACAGTCATCACTCTATAAGAGAAGCCTAAATGTGCCATATGAAAATGCCATCGGGGAAAAATATAATATCTGTGCTTTTGTTTTATTTATTTTTAGTAGTATTATTGTTGTTGTTATGTTAAACTAGTAGAAAAAGGGCGCAGTAAAAAAAAGGGCCCGGCTGCATAACAAAATGGTGGTGGATAATGAAATCTGATAACGATAAACATCATTGTCAAACTTGGTTAACGATAAATACAGTTGTAAAAAACAGACAGCAAATAATAACAAAAAGATATTAACATTAAAAATTGTTATGTAATTCAACAATACAGCTTAACCCAACCTAACCGTAACACCCCCGGTGGTGCCTAACCCTAACCTACCAGTGGTGCCTAACCCTAACAACCCTCTTAGTGTTGCCTAAAACTAACCGCTGCCCAGGTGGCGACTACCCCTAACCACTCCCCCAGGTGGTGCCTAACCCCAACCACTCCCTCTGCAGAAACACCATTTTCCACATAGAAGTGATAATATCCTTGATAACGTAAAATCTGTACATGCAAACAAAATAATATGACAAAAACTATGAGGTTGCAGCTTCTAAAACAATAACATACTTCAAAAACTGTAATGTTCTAATGTTGTTAACGATATATATTGTGGTGCACTTTTTTCAGCTTTTTTCGCCGTATTACCGATAATTGCATTCGCATTTATGGCGGTGCCCTTTTCGTCCACCCTCAGCCGTCGCCCTTTTTTCTTGCTACCTGTAGCACTGACATACCCTCAGCACTGTACAGGGTACCCTGGATGGCTCTTACATCCCTAACTTTCTCATAAAACATGTAATGTTTCTGTTAAAGTCTTAAGACAAAAATGGGGATTGAAGACAATCAAGAGTCCCTGATTTTGTAGTACATTAAGTGAGACAATCTCCAATATAACCATAAAGGAATCATACTCACAAAGGTGGGTTTCCACCAAGGTAACCACGGTATAGACAGGTGGGAAGATTACACCAGACCTCACTTGGAACAAAATGTTGCTCTCCGTAGATGTTGAAAAAATTGAAAAAGGGGTAACACCCCTCAACCAAGGTTGGACTAATGGTAGTGAAACAGCTAGAAACAGAGGCTCCAAAATAGAATAAAATGTACTAAATCAGTTTAAAAAAGTGAGTTAGTGGTAGACTTACCTCCCCAAAACGTAGACTTAGAAAGTCACAATTCAGCATAAATCAAACTTACATCAAATGAGTGCCAAACGGGGAACACGTTTCGAAGGCATCAACCCGCTTCTTCAGACAATAAAAGCAACAAATTTGCTGAATTAGGAGCCGTCACGGAGGCACTGTTTTTGGCTCATAGTTCAACAAAGCTGCTCTTTGTATTACCTGAAGAAGCGGGATGATGCCTGTAAAATGCATTGCCTGTTTGGAGCTCATTTGAATAAAGCCTAATTTATTTATCCTGACTTTCTAAATCTATATTTTGGGGAGGTAAGTCCTCCACTACCTCCCTTTTTTAAACAGTTTTTTGTACATTTGATACTAGTTGGTACCTCTGTTTCTACCTGTTCCACTGGTATAATTGTTGTATTATATGCCTCCTATAGCCTTTTGCTAATTTCCTGGGGCAGCACATTACTCGAGCTTATTTTGGGATGTAGGAGGAACCAGTATACCTAGAAGAAGCCTATATAAGCACAGGGACCCCCCTTCCTCCCAAGCAACTGCTGCCCTGGTTGGCAAAGGAACCTAAAACTTTGGCACTGTAGGATGTGAGTTCCTTGTATATATATATATATATATATATATATATATATATATATATATATATATATATATATATATATATATATATATCAGTTAAAGTGTATCTTTACAAACTAATAGTAAACAGTGTACTGTTTTTTCAATGACCATTCAGAATCAATTTGTTGTCCATGTAGAGATAATATTAGCAGAATGTCCTCTGTGCAGCCACAACACCATGCTGATTGGTGCTGGAATAGGTAATTTGTCACAGAGAATAAAACCATAAATTTAGCCTTTAAAAGTGTTTCACTTTGGGCTGCTGCCTTTGATTCTAGCACACCCAAAGGGATGGAGTGATTTTTTATTGTGTTTTTTTTATTATGAAAATCTTGGACTGGTCAGATGTGTAAAGAGGACAATACTGTACAATTCCAGCTAACGTTTTGTTTGTTAGGAATAGGAAATAGCTTCAGCAGGGTATTTTACTATTCAGAATTCAGAAGCAGATGCACTTAATTTTTCTTTTCAATTTCATCTGCAGTATCTCATTATTCACTAGCTGGTTCCCTCTAATTATGTTACAAACACCACTCTCCTTCCTGCTATACTTTGTGCATTTAAATTGTCTTAAAATGGGTTCCTGATCAATATTGGTGTATACTTGTAATACTTTTTGTATCCCTGTATTGAGATACTGAGTCTGACATGTCACCCCAGTATATACAGATGAAGCGGTTACTCAGTGCCTGTAGAGTGTTTTTTGAAATGCTATTGTGTGAACTGATCCACATATTAAAAAATCTGAGATGTTTTCATTGCATCTATATGCAAGGAGTTTGTATGTTCTCCCCATGTCTGTGTGGGTTTCCTCCGGGCACTCCGGTCTCCTCCCACATCTCAGAAACATACAGATAAGTTAATTGACTTCCCCCCGAATTGGCCCTAAACTATGATACATTCACTACACAATACATACATAAATATATGACTATGGTAAGGATCAGGTTGTGACAAGACACTATACTCTGCACAGTGCTGCAGAAGACATTGGCACTATATGAACACTAATAATAATATCTATCCCCGTTCCCCCATTTTACATGGCCTCTCTGCACTCTTTATTAGGATTCTGAAGATTTCCGTTTGGATTTTAGCAAACACTGAGTATAGGGGTACAGGCTAACCATTGTGTACATTTTCTCTGGGCAATCTCGCCCAAGATTCTGGACTGTGTACAGCTTGGTGTCCCCAATGGTTTGCACATATCACTTAATGATTGGGCATGCCGGATCTTTAAGTGATAATAGGTGGCCAAGTCCATTGTTCCCCTTCTCACCCATCCTGCTGAAGCTGCTCCATTGTTTCTGCTGTTACCTTAATAGCTACAGAATACATTGATTAGCTGTTACCTAGTCATGCCTCTATAAAGCAGCTGGGGCTGCCCAGAGTCACCTGAATTGGATAGGGTGTGCACCTTTAAAACAGTGCTAGAATTGATTAGGCAAATATTTTGCTGTATTAAACAAGCCTTATATTAAGGTTCTTTAACTAAACTTAAAGAGGTACTTTACTGAATGTAACTTAATGATTTAAATTGCTTATATTTTACAATTTTTAATGTATCTATATTTTTATCACTGTTAGCCCATTGGAAAAAAAAATGTCTCTCTGATTTATATTCTTAAATGTATCAGGTGATGACATCTTTTTTCACTGGCTGGTGCATCACTGCGGAATGTTTTTTTTTATTTTTTGTGAGAGCAGAAACACTTGGGCTGTAAGCAATTCACATTTTCTCCTAAGTTTTCTCCTAGGTGATTTTTTCACAACTTATCAATAAAATGCCCTTTAAACCACCAGCAAGAAAGAAAATACTCAGACTAATTTTAACAGTACTTTTCACCTACTTTTTGGTACTTTTTTATTTAATTATTTCTTTAATTGCAGAGAGCTGAAAGTTATTTTAAACAGAGGATGAGAACGTATCTCCTAACAGAAAACTTAGGTGAAAAATTGAATTTAATAAGGGCCCTGAGAGGAGAAAACATCATAGCCTAGGCTATACATCAGTGGGAGGGCAGGGATAAATACCAATATACAGGAATATATAGATATAGTAAGTGTTTCTGTTGCTGAAACCAGGATGACTAATTTAAAATTGGATATCCTGAGTCCTGAGTATTGTATTTTATTCCACCAGATGTTGTTGCAGTGCTTCTTTAAGATAAGTACATTAACCTCCTTAGCATTCTGGATGAGCTGAGCAGTAACGCCGGAGGGCACCGCTTGGTGGGCCAATTGAAATAATTTTTTTTAATGAAACACGCAGCTAGCACTTTGCTAGCTGAGTGTTTCTCTGATCGCCGCCCCCAGACCCCGTGTGCAGCCTGGCCAATCAGTGCCAGGCAGCGCTGAGGGGTGGATCAGGACTCCCTGTGATGTCACAACGTCAATGATGTTGATGACGTCATTCTGTTCTTCGCCATGGCATGGAAGGGTGGGAGGGGTGGAGCAGGGAACGGGGAATCATGTAGGTAGCGCTAGGCTAGGTACATGATTAAAAAAGAAACTTAGGTTAAAAAAAACACCCGCGGCCGTGCGGCACCGGGAAATCAGAATGCCAGGAAGGTTAATTCTCTAAATACCAATGTGAGACATGCCATGAAATAAAAGCTCAGCAATGAAAGATAAGCCAAACTGCTTGTGCTGATTTGGCTTCCTATGTTTGGCTCCCCCTTTAGGGACCCCCGTATTACTCTGCTGTGTGGCAGCATTCCATCCCTGTTCCTCTCAGTGTTTTGTCCAAAAGTTTTGTAAAAAGTTTCTGTCTTGTTTTGCATTGCTTCTAAGATGACGTCACAAAAAGTGGTCAAATAAGTCCACTTCAATCCAGAATCTTCAACCTAACGAGTCTTGACTTTTCTTTTTATAACACCATAAATCAGACCCCCATCAGCTTCATTTTTTTCTGCTTTTTAAACATTCTGAGCCCCGTTGCTTAATCGATTGGTTGGGGGAATTATAGACTATCGTTTGTTGCGTAGCTACGCCTCTTCTCCTCCCGTTACATCCTGTAGCCGCTTCTGCAGAATTAGTTTTATGTGTTTAATAAATGCATCCGATAAAGTTATTCATATGGAAATGATGGTGATGGAACGAGCATCCAGTAACAAGTGCGGATGATTACGTTCTCCGAACAGTCAAAATTCCTTTCTACATATTTCTTTTCTCCGCTAACCTTTTATTCTCCCACTGTGTGTCATGCAGAAGAAACATTGTTTAGTTTATCATTTACATTAATGGAGAAGCGTGTAGCGCCACTGTAAATGCGCACAGAAAAGCTTGCTTTAGAGGACTCCGATGAGCCATTCCCAATTCTGCAGTCACAGCTGCTGAGATAATGACCAGTCAACCATTAGTTGTCTGGAGAGGATCTCATATTCCTAGTGCTGAGCAGATTTATACAGTTTGATGCATCTACACGGGGGCCTCGGTCTTGGCAGAAGCTCTGTTATTACTTCTGGATGATATTAAACTGTTTACCAGACTTGTAGTCTCTGCTTGGGCACACCTATAATTACTTGTTACATCAGAAGTCCTGTGTACTGTGGTGATCTCAAAATGCATTGGGAATACTATGCTAACTGGAAGATTAATGGGTCTAGCTAATCCCTCCTCCTCTCCCTTCTTTATACATAAAGACATCTACTGCATTTACATGCTCTGGTTACCTCTTCATCTGTACTAAACTCCTGAGCAGGGATGGCCAGCCCCATGCTAATAGATTTGAGTTGATGCAAATGCCATTAAAATGTATGTAGCCTGGAACTGGACCAATTAGGTGCTATAGCTGCTGATGGCCATTTAAAGCTAGATAAACCTAGGTACATACAGTACTGGTCATACTGACTGAATCCCTGACAAGGGCCTGTATGCCTTGATAAAGGGGAGCCCAGCATGGCCCAAAACTACTGTCTGTGATTTTGTTCTGATGCAGCATATGGTGGAATAAAGGACTGCGATATGTGACTAAGGTGTACTAGAAACTTTGTATACTTTATTATGTGGTCTGCTACTCATTATCAGTGTTTATCAGGCCTGTCCTCATGGTCCACCAACAGTGCATGATGTAAGTTCAATGACCCGGGTAGTTAATCCACATTGCTGAAATACTAATTACTGAAATACTAATTAACCCACCCATGCATGTATCAAATTACCTGCAACACATGCACTGTTGGTAGGCCTTGTAGAAAGGTTAGAGAAACACTGCTCTGACCCATGGATTTTGCACCTTTAGCATTACCAAACCTTAATACTGAATGAGTGAATTTGAGTTTCTCTACTGTCTGGAAAGTGGAAATCATAAAGTAGCTTAAACCACTTAACACAAACTGGATGTATATACGCATAAGGTTTGTGTCTTGTTTAAACAGGATGTAGAGGACGTCAATCAGTGACTGGTGCACAGGACAGTCCTTGCGTCTGCTGATTGTTCACACCAGGGCACAGTAATGGGTGATAGGAACATGTGTTCCCTCAGGCAATCAAAGTGCCTGTGTATAGATAGGCATGGCTTCAATTGGAAGCCATGTTCATTCATAAAAAAGAAAACAAAAACTATAGTTTAAAACAAAATGACACACTTCCTGTTAACATAGGATAAAGTGTGCAGTACCATTTATTGGCCAAAAAGTAAAATTAAGGTACAAATACAATACAAAATAAATGTCCCTCAGTTTTTAACTCCCCTTATCAAAAGTAAACACTTGTAAAAAAAAACAGAAAAAACAAAGTGACATTTAATATATATATATATATATATATATATATATATATATATATATATATATATAGTTACTTTAGGGACGCGGATCTTTTAATATGTATGGTATGTCAAGAGGGCATGTTATTGTTATTCTATCAGATGAGGGCTTGTAATTATTAATAGGGTGCAGTGAGAAAACAAATAAAAAAAACCAAAAACTTTATTTCCAAATAATATATCTTAAATTCGAAAGAATATTTTGTCATCAAACATTGTAATAGGAACATAATTTAAATGTTGTGATAGCCATGACAAATGGACAAATAAAATGTGTGGATTTTATCTACAGTAGCATTGTTTATTTGAAAACTATAGGGGATGGAATTGGAGATATAGTAATTTTTTTCATTTTTTCCCCTCGTTTTTCCCTTTATAGAAAATAAAGTAATTACTGAAAAAAGTATCACCCACAAAAAAACTAATTTGTAACAACAGAAACAGGGTATAAATCATTTAAGTGCGATAAGCAGTGATAAAGTTATAACCAAATGAATGGGGGGAGCACTGAAAAGTGAAAATGGCTCTTGACGGGAAGGGTAAAATGGTCTGTGGATTGAAGTGGTTAAAGTACACCTAAAGTAAAAAGTTCCAGTGCACACCACTGTTTTAGCAGTGATCCGCCAACTGCATCTGCCTGTGAAAACGCTTGGCTAATGTATTTCAATGGGATGGGGCACACCTGCGGTTTGAGGTTTTTAGCAAACTGCAAACGTGCCTCCTGCTGCATGTTTGCGGTTTGCAGAAGCGTTTCTGCCTTAATGTAAAGTATAGGAAAAACGCAAACCGCTGTGGCAATGCTAGATCAGATCGGTTTTCCAGGCGTTTTTGTTACAGAAGCTGTTCAGTAACAGCTTTTACTGTAACAATATTTGTAATCTGCTACACAAAAATGCTCCCAAAAATGCTAGGCATGTTTAGAAAACATCTCTAAACATGCCTAGAAATGCTCTGAAATTTGCTCCAAAAACCGCGTGTTTTGAGAATCTGCTAGCGGTTTTGGTGTGCACTGGGCCTTACATACTAACCTCAGTAATGGGAAGCAAACTAGGCATGCACAATTGGTTTCATTCTACTGGTCATGAGTGGACCTTACTGATGATTGCCTAGTCCGGTTGCAGTTGTCCACAGCTGGGAGCAGGCCAAAAGATGAAGATGTTCCCTGCACTGGAACAGTGGGCTCAACAAGGATTTTAGAAGGTTCTGGACCATCCAGAGACTTCCAACTACTGAGGTAAATATCTAAGTCTTTGTTTTATTAAATTCAGGTGTGCTTTAACAATGGCAATTGACTTTGAAATAACTATAATAATAATAACAATATTAATAAGAAGAAGATAACTGCAACAGGTGGTCAGTGGCAACTTCATAATTAGAGTATGGGATACCAATAAACACACAATATGTTGTCATTATTATAGTTCTGAAGTTGATTAGAAAAAAAGCCTCAGGCTAATGGAACATGTTGTGGGGGAAGAGAGGGGAGGGGGGGGGGGGGGAGAGGGGGGGGGGGATTACATACAAAAATAAAAACTCAGATTGCATCACAGCAGAGCACTTTTTTTCGTACTTTATGACACCTCACACTTTGAATTTATGCATCAATTCATTTGAACAGTGTTAAGTTTATTTTTGGCTTTTTAATGGGATGAACTTTGTGCTGCATATAAATGCTACATGGCAACTTGTGAAACTAATGGCTGAAAGAAGTTAAAAGAAGCATTTTAGAAGTTTTTACACCTTTCTTCTTTCCACCTTATGAGTCTTTCTTTTACTTTTTTTGTAAAGTTGTATCAATAATTGCACATATCCTAACCTACTTTATTTCTGCTTTCTTCTTCGGATGGCATAGATCTAACATCTTTAAACATTTATCTGCAAATATTTCAAATTAAGAAACCTTCATTCTGCATATTTTGTAATAAAATGGGGTTCACTGAGTAGCTCTAAACTCACATCAATTGCAATGGGTGGCTGGATAATGTAATGGTTAAGGGCTCTGCCTCTGACACAGGAGACCTGGGTTTGAATCTTGGCTCTGCCTGTTCAGTAAACCAGCACCTATTCAGTAGGAGACCTTTGGCAAGTCTTCCTAACACTGCTACTGCCTATAGAGCGCCACCTAGTGGCTGTAACTCTGGAACTCTGGCCTAACACTACTACTGCCTATAGAGTGTGCCCTTGTGGCTGCAGCTCTGGCTCTTTGAGTCCGCCAGGAGAAAAGCGCGATATAAATGTTCTTTGTTTGTTTGTTTCAATCACCCTCCAGACTCTTCATCTTTTAACCTAACGTCCATACCACCAATGAATGCCCGGTTGAATTGGGTTTCTTCCTTGCAGCTGCACTTAACTTCCTCTTCAGAAGGGTCATTCCACTCATGAACCACAATCAACACTTCCTTTTTTAATAGCACCTAGAGAAGACTATTTGTCATTGTTTGTTTTCCTCCTGAGTAGAGCTGGTCAATGCATTCTAATAATTCCATCTTGCATGCAAGTTTGCTACAAATCTTATGCAGCTTGGGACTGAGCCAATCCAAAAGCACCTCCTGCTGAATTTGATTGGCCCAATCCTAAGCTTTGTACTTTTCATTAAATGGGCACACATGATAGAATTACTAGGAACTCATAGGAGTACATGCGTTCTGGTTGTGTGGTCCATTGATGAAGGTTCTCTTTTCATCTCAATACAGTTTCACCAGCAACTACTATTTATACCATATTTTTCAGCAAATAAGATAATACTAAATCTGGTGTGTCTATGGTGCAGAGGTAACAGTTAACCCTTTGCAAACAGGAATCAATCGTCCAGGCACCACAGGCTTTCCCTACAGTTAAATTAACCAGTTAATGACAATGTATCGTATTAAAACGTCATGTTAGAGCCTGTTAATGGCAACATGACAGTTTAATACGCCGTGCATTCCCGACTCCGCTCCGCACGTGTGTGCGCCTCTCCAGACGCAATTTCCATCGCGATTCCGAGCGGTCCTCTACCCAATCGCAGTGCCTGGAATGAATGGACGTGACCGCGAACAGGAAGCCGTCACAGTGTAACAAAATGTAAAACAAGCACCATCTTGTGGCCAAAAAGTATATTACACATACAGGCAAATACATATACATACACTTATACACAATATTAATAAAATTAATAACTTACACTTCCAAAGCCCCCCCCCCCCCCCCCCCACACACACACACACACACACATACACTTAAAAAAATCAGCTTAAAAAATACATAAATAGTTGCCTTAGGGACTCAGCTTTTTTAATCTATATTTTATGATGGAAATTACTTTTACTTTACTACATAGGGGCTTGTAATTATGGACTGGACAAAAAAAATCAAAACAAAACAGAAAAATAACACCTATGTTTCAAAATAATATATTGTCGCAATGCATTGTGATAGGGACATACTTTAAAGTGAACCAGAGACGAAGCACCCTCATGTATTTTACCATAGAAATCAGTGGGAACATTAGAGAAAACACCTACCCTGCCCTCTGTTTCATCCTCACTGCTAAAAGTGTCTGTTATCTAGCTGAGATAAGAATCCCGGACTGTGCATTGAGTCTGGCTTTGCTATAATGACTCAGCTATAATGATTTCTGAGCAAAGCCAGCAGGGGGCAGGCTTGGACTTGAAAAGACACAAAAGAACACAGTCTCAGCTATAATCTTTCTGTAGCAAAGCCAGCCGACTGCTTAGTCGGGATTCTTATCTTAGAGGTGATAACAGGCAAATTAAACAGAGAACAATGTAACAAAGAGCAGATTAGGTGTTTACTGTCATGTTCCCACTGATTTATAAGGTAAAATACATGAGGGTGCTTCATCTCTGGTTCTCTTTAAATGGTTTAATAATCGGGACAACTGGGCAAATAAAATTTGTTAGTTTTATCCACAGGAGAATGTTTAATTTTAAAGCTATAATGGCTGAAAACTGAGAAATAATGATTTTTTTTTTCATTATTTTTGTATTTTTACTATTAAACAGCATTTAGAATAAAAAAAAATCTTAGAAATATGTACTACTCACAGAAAGCCTAATTGATGGTGAAAAAAAACAAGGTATAGATAATTTTCTTGTGATAAGTAGTAATAAAGTTATTAGGGAATAAAAGGGAGGAGCACTGACAGGTGAAAATGCTCTGGTCCATTAGAGTAAAAACCCTTGGGGGTGAACTGGTTAAAAGCTGGTGTCTTAGTTACAAAAGAATGCACTCCTTTGTGTAGTCACCTACACTGTGTAGAAGTACCCAGGTATATGGTGCAGGGGTGTCTTAAAAACCCCTCAGTGTCAATGTAAAAATGGCCAGGATGAAACAATGGTGTGTGATCTTAGTGCATGCGATGTCACAGCCAAAGTGGTTTTGGCACAGTTGTGTTTATGCCCTATTCAACGGAGGAGTGGCATCCTGACGGGAATTCCATGCAAAGTCACATTTAGGGTTTTCATGACTCTAGGCCCACTTTTTATGTTTGCCTTCCATGTGCAACAACCCACTTCCCATTCCATGTACAGCCTCTCTTTCATGTGTTATGCATAGTAACTCTTCGCTTTCATATACTCCCATCTTCCATGTGTTGCTTGCTCCCTGGTTGCAGCCTCCATTTTCCATTGTCACTCCTCTTCCACATCCTGCTGCTCCCTTTGACAGGACAGAAGGACAGGACAGGAGAAAAACATAGAGAAATGCACCTTGTATGTATTTAGAGAGTTTAGCCTGCCTAATTCCCCCTCATCTGTGACTAATTACAAGTGCAATTTGATCTCACAGCTATGTCAGCTCTGCCTTGGCAGAGCAGCTAATTTTTGAACACAGGATGTTACCACTATGTCTGCTCTCATGAAAGCAGGAGGTAGACACACTGCAGATTTATTGCAGGATTTGTATCATCTGTAACAAAAGAAATGTTTTTCTGTAAAAGGTATGATGCTGTTGCTTATCTTTTACAGCAATGTGGATATTCTGAGTTTATGTCCACTTTAAGACAGTGCCTGGCATGGCAGGCTCTGTATTTTTATACTGGAGGTAGTCTTTGAAATGTTTAAAGTGTAACTGTCAGGCATAAAATAAAAAATAAATTCTTTATTTTTATCTGGTAAACAAGTAATAAGGAAGCTAACCAGGCAATCCAAAAGTAAAAAAACACTCGTACTTCACTTGTCCATAAAAGATCATTCCCCAGTTTACCTGGCTCTTATTTGGTACATTTGCTGCACAAAGGAAGTTGCAGGGCATGCTGGGTTTTCTTTTTTTCTTCTTTACTTTCCCCTCAGACTTAACTAATGCAGCCTCATTAGCTGAAACCTCCTTCCCTACTGTTTTCCCCTCCCACACCTCTGTTCCTCTGTGATTGACCAATATTTATCATGCTGCAAAGCTGCAAAGTCACACAAGGACAACTTCTATTGCAGAGTTGGGTGGGAGTGTCTGAAGACTGGGAGGAGAACTTCCAATGTAAACTCAGACAGAGTAAGGGAGGAAATGATGTCAGGATTGGCTTCAAGATCCTAAGAATATTGTTTTTCCTTTTTTACTGAAGAAAAATCACTAAAATCAAAACGTGGACAGTGCAATACATATGTTATATAAGTAGAGCAAGTATTTTTCTACTTATATATGTGTTTTGCTTCTGAGATAGTATGGCAGACAGCTCCTCTTTCAACACCAGGCAGCAGCCCAGCAACTGAAAGTTTCTAATGGATACCTTACATTCAAAACCCTTTTTTTCTAGGTGATTCTAATTTAAGAAGTAATGATAACACAGTGCTGCAATTCTAATAAACGTGATGCCCCCCTTCCCTTCTCTTGTCTAAACCTTTGCAGCATGTGTGAGGTTAGCAGTGTGCAAATTCTGATGAGTGCTTCTTGCTGAGGACAATGGAGTGCTGTCAAATCAAACAGTACCGTGATATCAACTGGGGAGCACGAGAAAAACTCTGATGTCTGAACAACAGCTCCACGTGACCGGACCCAAAGAGAGATCCAAAACATCAACGCTACCGCCTGAGGAGCATGTCAGCCAGCCAGCTGCTGCTGATCGAAAATTGTTTCCTACATCTGAGCATCTGGGTCCAGTGACTTGCATCCAAAATTGTAACTCAACCAATTAATGAACAGGCTCCTTAAACTATTGCTGGGAGCATAATGACATGTTGTGAGCAGCTTCACCATCAGTTCTCTACCCTTATTAGAGAAGAACATTCTGACACGTAAGTTACACTTCGCAATATTTATACTGGAATCCTGAGCTTTGCAGGTAACACTTCCCACAGTCATTGGATTCTACCTGTAAAGCATTTCACAAATGCTCTGGAATCTGAATGATGTCCGGAGGGCGTTTCTAAACATCTGCTACACTTACTGACGAAAGCCTAGCAAGTATGTATCAACACATAAGATGTGCTGTAAATTAGAGGCTGTATTCAGAACAGAGGTAACCTCTAAGAAAATTACTCCGAAGTAAGAAATAATCATAAAGTCAGCACTGATCACTTGAAATTCACAAATACAAGAAAGTATGCACTGTTAACCCACAACTAACCCCTATACTTTATGCTGAGAGTACGTATTGCAGCGCCGGGTGGTGCCGCAAATAGTAAAATATTGGTAATTTTACTTAGCAATATTTTACTATGGAGTTCTATGCATTACCCAGCACCCGTTATTACTTGAACACTGTGCTATACATGCCTAACCCTAACCCCCCCCCTAATGTCTACCTAATCCCCCTGCAGGTGCCTAATGCTAACCCCCCTGCAGGTGCCTCAATCTAACCCCCACCTAATGCCTAATGCTACCCACCCCCTGATAAGCATAAATAGAGCCCCCACTCCCATCAAATCCATACCCCTTTATTGTACAGCTCTGCATAATATGTTGGCGCTATATACATCCAATAAATAATAATAATAATAATAATAATAATAATAATAATAATAATGGTAGGGAGATGCTAGAATTAGGCATTAAGTGTGTGTGTGTGTGTGTGTGTGTGGGGGGGGGGGGGGGTTAATTTTAGGCACTACCATTATTATTATTATTATTTAGTATATAAAAATACTAAATATTAATAATAATAATAATGGTAGTGCCTAAAATTAACCCCCCCCCACACACACACACACACTTAATGCCTAATTCTAGCATCTCCCTCCCTTACCTGGTAAATGCTTAAAACTCACTTTGAGACCTCAGTGGCCAAACGACAGATAGTTGTAGTTAATCGTCAACAATTGGCTACAACCATGAATTACTATGTAGCCAATAGGCACCCAAATCACTAATTGTGTGCCCAATTACTGATAACCCGTTAGACACCTGATGATCATATTGCCCTATTGACCTGATCCGTTAATTTGAGTTAGGTACATTTGATACTAACTTTAGTGCTCATAAAGCACTAAAGCTCTTCCAACAATTATCTAGGTGATCCTAGGTGACCAGACCAATCTGATATTTTCTGTTGGCAATTTTAACCCATGACTTACTACTTTTAAACCCCATACATTCATTTGAGTCAGGAGCTATTCATTCTGCATTAACTATGATAAAAATGATTAACTAAATCCTCAATTGAACAAGGCACATAAAACACTAAGGGCTCTTTCACACTGGGGAGGTGCGTAAAATTGCCGCACTGCAACTGCAGCCTATTGCAACCCTACGGGGAAGTTCATACTTCCCAAGTTGCAGTACACTGCACTGGAAGTGGCTAATCTAACGCTGGTGCAGAACTATGTTACTGCACAGGATCTGCGGCAATCTGCGGTAATCTGTGTTTGCCGGGATTTCATGTTAGTCTATGGCGATGTGTTTTTTTTAAGTCGGCATCACTACGTCATGGCATGCATGTGTGGAAGCATATTTTTACATTACGCTTCCATGCACTTCCGAATACCGCAAAGCTGGAAGTGACCACAAGCTTGGCCCAATGCCATACAGGGAACACCGGGAACTAATGCAGTGTTCTCTGAAGGCCTGTTTCTGGCGGTGCGATGCGGTGTAGCACACCCACCACACCACAGCTCCACCACCAGTTTGTAGTGTGAATAAGGCCTGAAGCTTTTTCTAGAAGCCTGGGGTATCTATCTAGGTGATTCAGCAAACTAACTTGCCTATGTGACTATTTCTCTTACAAACCCTGCAAAAAGTTCATGCCTTTAAAGACAACGCTGAAAACTGACCAAAATCCTTGTAAAGTAATAAAGCTTAATTATCATCCATAAAGAGCTGGTGAATGAAAAAATGAATCTCAGCTTAACACTCCAAGTCACTGTAAACTCTCACTATGTTTACAGAAGCTGCTCAATCTACTCCGGACCTACAGCATGATTGAGATCTTCTTTTCTGTACGATCAATCAGCCTGGTTCATGCTACCTGGGTTATAGACAGCAGTGCAGACTTATTAATAGTGCAGTAAAAGTGATGGGTGACACACTCTTGGGACTAAATTGCCACGTCCTTTAGCGAACTATACAGAGAACCTCTCAGCATGCCCAGAGAGGTCAACTTATAATAAAGATGTAAAAAAAAAAAGTGTAAAAACATAATATAATTTTACCATAGCAACGGATTCTAATAGTTTTTCCATAAGTAAAATAAGGAGATTGGACAGGATGCTGACAAGTTTCTCCACTCAGGTCAGGTTGTAATGTATGTCACTCATCTATAAAAGCAAAACCCAAAAAATAACTAAAAGGAAATGATTAAATAGAACCAGAGGTGAGAGAGTTATTATTATTATTATTGATTTATGGAGAGCCAACATATTCCGTGGCGCGGTACAAAGTAAGAAACAAACATGGGGAACAAAAGAATACAGACAATGATATACACCAATACACAAAATTCAGAGTTGGTACAAAATATAGAGTCAGTACAAAGTACAGAATCAGTGATAGTGACAGAATTAATATGAATAAATGTGTAACAAAAGCTAAAACACAAAAGGGTAAGAGAGCCCTGCCCTTGCCAGCTTACAATCTAAAGGAGGCAGTGTGTTTTAGGTCATCTGGTAGGAAGTACAACTTGGCCAGAGGTCAAAACGTGAATTGGCATACAGTATGGAGGTACACATGTTTATTTCCTGCAGGCTGTTTTGCCTACGTGCTTGTTTCAGGCATGTGATTTAGACCCTACTGACCATACTGACCAGAAAGATCAGCAGGACTGCCAGGCAACTGGTATTGTTTAACGACTTGAGGACCGTAGGCTCACACCCCTCTAGTGACCAGGCTATTTTTTACAATTTAGGCCACTGAAACTTTTAGGGCTCGCTGCAGGGCCGTACAAGCACATAAGTTACCCCCCCCCCCCTGCCTTTTCTGCCCACCAACCGAGCTTTCAGTTGGTGGGCTCTGATCTCTGTCAGCATGTTTACTTTTTTTATTATTATTTGTATTTTTTAAATAAGTATCACTATTTTGTTTTTGTTTTTATACCCGGCCCCACCAGCCAATCACTGTGATCGGCTGTCATAGGCATCAGCCTATGACAGCCGATCACTCCTGTGCCTCCCCAGGGGCTGTCCACGGCTACAAGGCTGTCCCCAGTACATTGCTGCCATAGATAGCAGCGCTGTACAATGTAAATAGATGGCGGTTTTGCCGTCTAACAGTCTCCTAGCTGCGATTACCGATGGGAGAGTGAGGATGGGCGGGGCTCTTGCACAACCCCACCCCAGGACTTCACACCAATTGGCATGGAACGTCAGAAAGTAGTTAAAAGGAAGTAAATATGGCAGCTTCCGTAGGTCTCACACCTCGGGCTCCTTTTAAGCAAAGAATGAGAGAAGGGTAAAAGTGTCTCTTAGGTTGATGGCACACGTGCTGAAACAATCATAGGGCCACTGCATATTCACTTCCATTATTTTTCAAGAAAACAAATATATGCCAGAAGAATTGCTAAGAAAATAGCAGCAGAAGGCACAGCACTTTATGTGCCATCCATGATGGCTAACTACAGCTTGTTATCTTGTCAGATAAAATAGTAATTTTCTCATTTCACTTCCCTGCTCCATAAAAATATGTAATTTATATCCTCTCTTGGCTGCCTCTCTTTGTTCACTTAACTGTGAGTCAGTTTAATACTTAGTAACGTGGTGACCTATTGACCTTACTATTTGTGCATTATAATATACATAAATCAGTCAGCATCATCTTCACAGAGGATGCCTTAAGAAGAAACTATGGCCTTTACTGCATTTTCATCCAGAGTTTTCTATAATTTTTAATTTTCTGCAGTTAAATATAATTTTACAGATATAATCTTATATAGGGTTGACCCATAGAGTTGGCCTAACTGTTCGCCGGCTGACAGTTCCCGATGAATTTCCACTGTTCGCGTTCTCAGCGAAACGCAAACATATGTGGCTTTTGACCTGGCCCCTATACATACTCATGGAGCCAAACCTTGACCCCTTACCTCACAGTCAGCAGACACATGGCAGCTAATCAGCTAGCACCCCCTCTTGGACCCCACAATATTAAAAAGCAGTTGCGGTGGCCATATTGGATTCATTCTCTGCAGGCTGCTGACTGTTAGTGAGAGCAGGGTCAGACTTGCTGCAGATAGGTAGGGAAAGCATTAGCTAGGCCTGTGTTCTTGTTCCTCACTTGCTGTGAAAGCAATGATTTTATTTCAGCCCTTTAGGTATTAAAACACAACTTTGCGTCAACGCCGTAATTTTTGGTGGGACTCTTGCCATGGATCCCCCTCTGGCATGCCCCCTCCTAGTGTTAGGCCCCCCGAAACAACGTTTCCATCACTTTTGTGGCCAGAAATAGTCTTTGTATGTTTTAAAATTTGTCTGCCCATTGAAGTCTGTAGCAGTTCACCGGGTTTGCATGTTCGCGAACATTTGCCTGAAGTTCGGGAATGGAAAATTCTCTGTTTGCAACATCTCTATTGACCCATTTAGTAGATGCAAGAGGATGGAATTTAAAAAAATGAACTATAGCACTTTTTTCCCCATCTCTTGGGTAGGAGATCTTTGCAAATGCCCCAATAAATCAGAAGTATAGTGTACACAGTCAGATAGAGTCACAAAAACATCATCCCTGGTTAGATAAAAAGTACTCTAAAGTCAGTGTAGCATCCTCAATATGGGTGCTAGATGAAACTTGGACAAGGTGGCCAATAATGACCCCCTCTGCCAAGAATCCAACATGTGTACAGCAGCCCTTAGCCCCCCTGACCCCTCTCGGCCTCTTGACTGGCGATCATTCTGGCGAATCGTTTCAGCTGAGTGCTGGCCGAGAGCATTGTTCCCCCTACTTAGCCCAAAGACATCATACCCCCACTGCTCCTGCAGGCTACTAGCGACACATCTGTATAGCAGTGGTGAGCAAAAATGCCAATATTCTTTTCACATTTATTTTTGCAAAAATAAAGTTGAATTTGATTATCGAGCAAAAATGACATTGAAAATAAGCTTTGTTATTGTCCATTTTTTAAATTTATTGAATATTCACGGTAAACATGATCAATTTTTCTGTGTTTTTGCAGTAAAAATTTGCATAGCAAAAATATTATTTTTGCGTTTTTTGTGAAATTTCATGGTAAAAATGTTGATTTTTCACACACAAATACAAGCTATTTTTGTAACACTGCTGTATAGTCTTGGACCTGCAATGTTGCTTAAGGTGTTGGGTCCCAATTTTTGTCAAGCCACATGCCTCATACTTATGTACAAAATTTTCTTTTCTTTTATAAACATGGCGGTCAGCTGATAGCCATAGAGGTGCTATTATTTGTGCATATTATCAGTTCTTTACAAATTGTCCCTCTCATTGTATTTGAATTGTATAAAATCTGTTTGTTATAAGCTTGACTTTGAGTAATTTTCCAGATCATCATTTTTCACTAAATTATGGGAATAAGAAGCACAGGAACATTACTCATGATGACACACAGAACAGCATATACAAAGACAAGAAGAACAAAAAACAAAAAAACAAATTCTAAAGTGAATATATCTGTGGAGTAGATGGAGATTATCCACATCTGCCAGATGTTTTGCTTAAAAGATTGATATTGTCTTTACCACAGGGAAATATGTCTGCATAGCAACACATTTCATCTTACGGATCTGATTTGCATACAGTTGTCTCCTTTTAATACACGCTTCTCAAAAAAAAAAAGCCACATAATTAGTGATTTTCAATTTAACTTCAAAATTGTCAAATTTCATTTTGATTACCTCATAATTACACTGCAGTCACAAGATGAAAACCATTTGGATTCCTGCTTGCAACACGTCTGTGAAGCTTGATCAAGGCTAATGAAGCGTGAGAATTGTGAGGAACTCAAGCATCACATCTATGGCTCATAATTCCACCACATTAGAAATAGGTTAGCCAGGCACTTTTACTGAGGATTTCTTAACAAATCTATTTGTCACATTTGAATGAATTTCAGAATTGTGGCGCAAGGATTGAAGAGGGAGCTCTGCTCATAGCGCATCAAAGTGGCCGTATCCAAAATTCTAAAAAAAATTAAATAGAGGTTCCATAAAAGGATAATGATTATAACAGCATGGCATGATATTCATAATGATGTTTTAATGACATCCTGCTAAAAACAGCATCCTGGAGGTTATTGGTGGCACACTGTCCCCAGACACCTAACCCTGCGTTTTGGTTGGTCCTCTCAGTTGTCACATTACAGGAAATACAGAAACAAAGCTTCTCTGTTGTTTCCTGTGAATTAAAGAGGTAATTATCTTAAAGGACATCCGAGGTGAAAATGAACTGATGAGAAAATCAATTGTATCTATCCTCCTTCTCCTAAAAATGACTTTTTTTTAGATATCCCACAGTTTTATTTTATAATTAAATCTAGTTTTTAAGATGTTACTGTTTCATTGTCTATGCTCAATGACACCTTCATTGTAGTATGCCAGAGCTCACATCTATGAATTATTGACCATTTGTATCTCTTTCCTACTGTCAGAAGCCGTTTACTGACAGGAAAAAATGTTATGGCTTTAATTACTTATCAGTGAAGATTATGTTATAGTCTGACCCAGTCTGACCCGATTCTGACCCGATTCTGACCCAGACAGAACCTGTCACTTGCATTCCTAATGTTTAACTCTTTCAAGCAGAGAAAGAAACAAAGGAACACAGCCTAGTTATTTGTGTGCTTGGCACTGTACATACACATGTCTATCTCATCATGTCACATGTCGCTTCGGTTGTCCTTTAACTGTGACAATGGGGAACTTTCATGGGGTAGGCTGGTACTGCTACATGAGGAATGGATTTAGTACCCTGGTCTGTTTATCTATTGTGTAGCAATGTGATGTTATACAGTATATATATATATATATATATATATATATATATATATATATATATATATATATATATATATATATATAATTTACAGGACTGCTCACCAGCTCCTTGATTGGAAAGAATGCACAAAATAAATTCCAACATGAAAATAGGCAGAGCAGATAGACTATGACCAGAGGTAAAAAAGAAAAAAAAATGTGCATAAACTTTTAAATAAGCATAATAAAAAGGCACCGTGAAATTCTAATAAAACAGAGTTTTTCACTATACAAATAGATAGGCTAAGTACTACTAAACAGAACATTATATATCTGCCTATAACTTGTATTTAAATAGGAGATGTATATGAAAGTGGTCATGTAAACTAGGGACAGTTAGAGGGTAGTTAGGACTTGGATATTTATGTATGGCCAGTGGCCTGGAATGGCATTCTAAAATGCCCTGAGACCAGCAGCTGCTAAGATCAGATGGAATGAGATAAAATCTTGGTATTCATGCCAAGTCCTGGCAAAACTTCCTATAAACTGCCAAAAAATGATATTTTATTTTGCAGGATGCCGTTTAACAGTAATTAATTTGTAAGTGAATTTACTTTGTTGGATAAATACAACTCAGATATTTTGAAGACGTTAACATTAGTCAAATTGTCTGATACTGGGAATATTTTAAGCAAGCTAGAATGAAAGATTTCATTTTGAGACAAATATGATAACCTTTCTCCATAATATAACCTTAAAGTGAACCAGAGACGAAGCACCATATATATCTGTACCCTCATGTATTTACCATATATAACAGAGAGCAGGGTACGAAACACCTACCCTGCTCTCTGTTTCATTCTTCACTGCTTAGCCTGCTTGTTATCAGCCCTGATAAAATCCCAAACTGAGCATTCAGTCTGGCTTTGCTCAGGAATCATTATAGCTGAGTCATTATAGCAGAGCCAGAAGGGGGCAGGCTTGGGCTTGAAAAGACATCAGAGAAGACAGACTCAGCTATAATGATTCCTGAGCAAAGCCTGATTGAATGCTCAGTCAGGGATTTTATCAGGGCTGGTTAGAAGCAGGCTGAGCAGTGAACAATGAAACAGAAAGCAGGGTCGATGTTTTCTCTAATGTTCCCACTGATATATATATATGGTAAAATACATGAGGGTGCTTCATCTCTGGGTCACTTTAAGGACATTATGTAGCAAAAAATACAATTGTCTAAGTTCTAAGCCATTTAGATATTGCCATGCTCCTTTAAGCATTCATCTAGACTAAATGAATTGCAAAAAAGGTAGATACTTACAAAACCAATTCAAGACATATTAACTTTTCAATATAATGACAAAAAGTGTTTGTGTTGTTTGTGTCCCTGACTTCCTTTTTTATATACTGTAATGAATAGTTCTAATATATTTTTATTCATTACCTAAATTGTATGTGAATAAATGTCTGAAAGAGATTCTAAACTTTCTTTGTTCTTTTTTTGATCATTTTTGAGCTGTTTTCTTTGTCCCTGTCCCTTGTATGTCTAACATTTTATTGGCTGTGCCGATGACCCCAAATTCTCCCAAACAATAACACTCTGCTCAGGCCTACATTTTTAAAAATGGATTTGTATTTTAGAGAAAACGTTTGTAAAACATCACAGTGTGGAAAATAAACATGCAAGGTATGGAATTCCACAATAGAGCAAATCGTTGTGAGCTCACAATAGGTCTCCTGTAATGTACAAGAGAAAAGCAGTGTCCTGGCTCACACATACCAAAATTCAAAGAATTTCTAATGCTGCAACCCTGTTAGAATGCCTGAGCAATACAATGTATTTACCAATGCCAAAAGTTATGACAATATGCAAGATATTAATGTACATTTTCCAAGGAAATCTGACTTCCGAATACTGTAAAAAATGTTCTGTCAGATTATAAAATATACATGAGAAAAGAAATATGCTTTCTATTGTGTCACAAAGAGAGAATGGACGTAATAACTTTTTTTCAGATTGTGATGAAATATATAGAAACTTTAAACATATGATTCAATTATTTTATAGGAGGTATGGATGGTTTGCCATTTTTTGTGTACTGGATAAAAACACATAATGTAAACGTGATCAATTAAGAGGTCATCAATCAAAACTCATTGAGGCAGTATAGATTTTAAAATCTAGGTGGTATCTAATGAGCTAGTATGAATGCCAAAGGACCACTTTATTTGTGCATTAAGCAGACCACTTATGAGTCTGACGGTCTAATCTGTGGACAGTTTTTTTTTCTAAGCAGATCAACCCAGTGTCTTTTTCAAATTCAGCAACGGGAGAAATCTGCTCAATTCTAAATAAAATGTCAAATTAGTATTTTTTTTTTAAATAAAAATACTGCATTGTTCAATTGGGAGAAATAAAACAAGCCAGAAGATCACTTGCCTATAGAAAGGTAGAAGCAATAGAATGTTGTACCATGTTATATGTCAGTAAAAGCAAGAAGTTTTGAATCAGAATGATAGCATTTATTGGCTAACTTAAAGGCTTAATAAGCCTTCGTCAGACTGTATGCAGAAACTAAGTCTGATGTAGTCTTATTAACCAAAAGCGTACTTTTTATTTACCTCTAAGTTAGCCAATACATGTTACTATTCTGATTCAAAACTTTTTGCTATAGAAAGGTACCAACCCAACCTATGATATATTTCCCAAGCTTCAGTCTGGCTGATTACTCTACTTGCCTTAAAGAAAACATTATACACATTTTGTTATATTATTTCCTATAGTGAAATTATTAAGTGAACCAACTGAAGTGTAGGAATTGCTGTCTGTGGAAAATGTGTTAAAAGTGAGAATCGGGTTGGTGTTTTGAAAGGAACCAATTTGTTCAGGACAATTCTTGGAGGGCATAGGGGCTACTATCAATGCAGTCAGGATACTGGACACTCTTACTCCTCATGCATGCAGTGTTCATAAGCACATATATTATTATATTATAATCCAAAAAGTTCACAGACTGAGGTTTGTTTGTGTATAATCATTTACATAGGTATCTCTTTATTTTTGCATAAGCTTAATTTTTTTCTGGACAAGATATAGAACATTTAGGTTTGACAAGCAGAATATCCAGTAGCAACAACAATGGCCTATTATCAGTGCTGCTCGGATACCCCGTTTCAAAATCTGAATTGAATTCAGATCTGGACACCCAGATATTTGGATCCAAATCGGATATCCGAATCCGAACTTTTTGGTATCCGAGTAAACTCGGATATCCGAACCCAATATCCTGGATATCCGGCCGTATTCGGATATCCGGATAGAAAACCGGAAGTGACCTGAAAATGGCTTAAAATGGCAAAAACCCCTTTCGGAGGTCTCTCTCTCTCTCTCTTTCTTTCTCTCTCTCTCTCTCTAGGCCTAACTGCCTAGAGGTAAATTCTAGGCCTGACTGCCTAGAAAGGATTTTTGCCATTGAAAAAAAGGGATTTTTGCCATTGAAGGTGATTTTAGCTTCTGCTTGGATATCTGAACAAACTATCCTCCCGGATTTCGGATTTTAGATGGGAAATCCGAGTTTGCTCGGATAGTGCTATTCGGATTTTAAAAAATATCCAAATTGCTATTCGAAGTTCGGATAGTGGAAAAAGTTTGGATTATCTGTGTAGTTCAGATACCCGAATATTGGATGAGCACCACTGCATATTATGATATTTTAAAAAAAGGAGGGGTCAATTAAAAAAAATGACAACTTGGACCTCAAGAACAAAAAAAGCACAGAGGTGGATTCACTCCATGTTATACAATGATATTTCTAGCATGCCTTAGATATTTTTTTTTTGTATAGTCACATTTAAACTTAACATGTTGGCCATAAAAAAGTCCTTGAGAATCACTGACCAGAAGAAGGTCTTTATTAAAGAGTCAAGTTATTGATTCAGAGGCATAAGCAGAACGTTGTTTATACTTTGATTTGTGAGTTCTCATGTCATCACTTTAGATCTTCAGTATAGCCGGCCCAACCACAATGTTCTAGGTAAATATATGGACAAGGCTCCTATTTTGCCTGAGGAAGCGGGTTAGTCCCGAGAAACGCGTGGCACCTGGGAGTACTAATAAACTGTGAATGCTTTGACCAAATATTGTGGTCTCCATTGGTTTTTGGTCTGTGAAACGGGTGGTGAGTATAGCTCCCCCCTAATGTTTTTAACCCATTATTATTTTATCCTTTTTGGCGCCTCTGATCCTCATCCTTAAATACAAAACGGTCCACCTGGGGTGGCAAGGATTTTTCCTTATTTCTTCTACAGAGAGCGACATCTTACACCTGAGTGGGGTCAGGTTCTAATTCTCCCCACCTGCATATGGAGTGGTTGCCTAGGGGCAACCTATGTTTGTGAGTATATATCCACCTAGAATTGTTTTGCTGATTCTGTTCCTTGACATACTACACCATTTGGGCTCTCGGTCTTTTGTTTCTGTCTCTGAAAGTGCATATGGACAAGGCTATTCATGGAAATATACTAAACAAGCATAGTTTTTACTTCTGTGTAACATAAACAACAAGGGTAGTTAGCTAATTAAATGCTACTTGCAGATATTTTATTAGTCTATTCATTTTAGGTCATCTGGACATGAACATAAAAAACGGTTATATGCAGACAAAAATAACTGCAGAAAACTGTAGTCTACACTATGCAATCTGATCAAAATGAATGAATTATTTAAAAATAAAATAAAATATACATATATATATGGTTTGTTAACTATTACAGACACAGGGACACACAAACATACAAGACATATCACAAGTACATATTCACAACGACTATTGTTTAAGCTTTAGGCTGGTTTCACAGTGAGACGTTAAAGTCCCACGTTACAGCAGCCAGTAACGCAGCCTAACTCACAGCACTGTAAAATCAATTGTGCTGTTCACAGTGCCCACATTGCGTTACATAGTAACGCAGCACTTTTAAACAAAGTGCTGCATGCTGTATGTTATACTGGGCTAAGCAGCATTAGACTGTTTGCACATGCTCAGTAAGATTGGAGGAGGAGGTCTCCCCTCCTCCTCTGCGGCCAGCCACATGGCTAATTAATATTCACTGCACTGCAGAGACTCGTGGTAGGACTGTAGTGTTGTCCGGATCATGAACGAATCATTCATTTGATCCGGATCTTTTTTGTGAGTCGAATCATCCGGATCATCACAATGAACAATTCGGTTCACAGTGGATGTCTGTCTGGAAGAAACAGGAACATACAGAATGTACAGTGCAGGGAAAGTCCTGCCCTGCTAGTCATTTTACCCAGTCTGCTTCCCTAGTAAAATGATTCAAATGATTCGGTTCAAAGATCCGGATCTTTTCAATGATCCGATTCAAATGATCCGAATCCTTTAAAAGATCCGGACTTCCCATCACTATCCTGAAGCAGCTGCTTTAAGAGCTGCATAACGCAGCTCAATCTGACGTCCAACTTCAACACCACCATACATTGCGTTAGGAGCACGTTATGCGACCATAACGTCCCCTACAACGCAACGTCTTGGTGGGAAAGTAGCCTTAATCCAGCTCAACAAGCTACATATTACTCTGAGACAACATGGACATAGCATACATACAGTGCATGCACAAATCTTTCAAAGGGCACAAAAACAAAATGCTCAGAAGAAAACACAGGTTCCCTCAAATACAAAAAAAAATAAAAGTAGAAAATTACAACTAGGATATATGAGACAAAAATACAACTGGCATACAACCTACATAAAATCTTCAATGTGACATTCCTACAACAACAATATTAACCACTTTACCCCCGCGCGTACGTATTTCTCCGTCCCTTTTTCCATCCTTTAACCCCCAGGGACGGAGAAATACGTACTTTCCGCGCTGCCGCCGCTGTCCGCGCTCCCGCTCGTAAACACGCTGCCCGCCGCTAGTAAACACGCCGCCGCCCGTTCGCCCGGAGATCAATGAACGGGAAAATCCATTCCCGTTCGTTGATCTCAGCCCCGCAATGATCCGCTGCCGCTCGGCTGAGCAGCGCGACCATTGTGGGAAAAAAAAAAGTTCTCAGCCACTTTCTACTTCCTGCAAGCGTCCTTCCGGACGCTTGCAGGTCGCATAAACAAAATGTTACTGTGGCCATCTTGTGGCCAAATAGTAAAACTACATCCAAAGCATTTTTCACATAGAAATAAATTAGTTTAACACACAAAATTAACCCTTTACCTCCCACACTGCCCATTTTTTTTCTTCTAATTTTAAAAAAAAAAATACAATAAAAAAAAAAATACATAAATAGTTACCTTAGGGACTGAACTTTTTAAATATTTATGTCAAGAGGGTATAACATTGTTACTTTATAAACTATGGGCTTGTAATTAGGGATGGACGCAAAACTGAAAAAAATGCACCTTTATTTCCAATTAAAATATTGGCGCCAAACATTGTGATAGGGACATAATTTCAATGGTTTTATAACCGGGACAAAAGGGCAAATACATTTCAGGGGTTTTAATTACAGTAGCATGAACTATTTAAAAACTATAAAGGCCAAAAACTGAAAAACAATAATTTTTTTCCCACGTTTTTTCCTATTTTCCCATTAAAACACATTTAGAATAAAATAATTTTTGGCATAATGTCCCACCTAAAGAAAGCCTAATTGGTGGTGAAAAAAACAAGATATAGTTCATTTCATTGCAATAAGTAATGATAAAGTTATAGACGAATGAATGGAAGGAGCACTGAAAGGTGAAAATTGCTCTGGTGGTCAGGGGGTAAAACCCCTCAGTTGGGAAGTGGTTAAGACCCATGTGGTAACTCAACTGCCTTTATACTTTTTAATTTGCTGAAATTATATAAATTATGAAGCTATGTACTGTAGTTCATCTGCAGTTGTGACCTTAGATATACTGTATTGCCAGTGAAGTCTTTGTATAAAATGTTTCACTTTCCATAATAAATGATTCTGTTTCATTTCATGCTCTAAACCCCTTGGGTGATATATAAAACAGTAAGATCCCATCAAATGCTATTTAAATATCCACAGGACAGGAACACAGCTGCTAAACCCTTCAAACTTCCCCATTGCCTTCTCTGAGTGTTGGTAAAGAAGACATCAGGGCATTTATGGGTCGGTATTGTAAACTAGTGCATATTAAATATGGAACCATCATAAAGCAGCTGCTTTTTACAACTGAGGGCATAATTGCTAAGTATCCAAAACAAAGTGCTTATGGTCCTCTTAATATAGCTCTGATTGCTTTATTTATTTATTTACAAATAAAATTCAAAGAAAAAAAGCAATTTTAAAAAAGTTACGGTAGCCTGTATTATTTTTCTAATGCTTTGGAGAAAATCGGAAAACTATATTTTCCACAATTTAATTATTACTTTGATTCTAATTGCAATCTTTTAATTTAGATAAATGCAGGGGGGAAACTACTTTGAAGGTTTAAGGCAAATATGAAACAGAGTACAATATTTAATTTATTTAAAAGAAGATCTGTTTTCTCTTGTTTTATGTTTAATGGATTTTATTTTTAGTAACTTTTTACTGTTTTATCATCCCTGACAAAGTATGTATTGATAGCATAAAAAACATTCTGCTAATGATATCACATATATTCCAGAGCTAAAATGCACCGGGGCATAAAGCTGAAAATTGACGAGCGATCATACTTAAAAATCATGAAAAGGTTATCCAACGTGAAATGCTATAGCACATAACGCAGTGATAATGATGGTGAAGGAAGGGTTCTTAACAAGATAGTCTGGTTGGTACATATCATTGTTAAATAATTTGCTGTGCAAGTAAAATGGCACACAGCACGTTCAGCAGCACATGGGAAAGTGCACGTTTTTCTGCCAGGCAATTAATCTGAGCTATCACTGCAGTTCATCCTCAATGATCCTTAAAAGTACTTATTGTAATATTTGAATCTCAAATTCATCACTTAGTAATATTTCTGAGAAAAGCACTATACCTTGTCTAACTGTGCATGGCTGTTCTAGGAAGCATAAATGGGGGGGGGGGGGGGAGGTTCATCTCATGCAGAGACAATTCCAAAGAAAAATGTGAATTAAGTAAGAGAGATTTGTTATATCCATTTATTTAAATTTTTATGTAACTTTACTTTAGTTTGGAGGAAAATCTAGATAGTGAATATGTTCTCATGATAATCTATGCAGAATTTACCTGCCTGACATTAGCTCTTTTTAAAATACATTTGTATACATGGCCAATATTTATGTCAAAGCATGATTGTTTGTGCTGAAAACTACTGCAACACAGAGTACAGACTCCAGACTAGAAAAGTAATGCAATGTGGGCTTACAAATACCAAGAAAGAGGAGACACACCACCGGCTGCAAAAGATGCTTTGTATCGTGGAACAGCTAAACGACACGTTCCTTCATCAAGTGTACAATACAATACAAAGCATATTCTGTAGCCAGTGTGCTGCCTCTTTCTTGTTATTGATATTCACGAAGGTCATGTGAGCAATCCGACCAATGCCTGTCATCGGCATCATCCGTGGTAAAAGTACCTAGGTCACTGTCTCCTTGGAACTTTATATGCAGATTGTGGGCTTACAGAGAGCTTTGGAAATATATAGATTTTTTAAAAAACATAAATTTGTAAAAACATCTGTGTAGCACTGATACACGATTAAAGTTTTGTTTGTTTTTAGCACAATGGATCTTAACAGTACATAATAAAGTGGGAAAAAAGTGGCTGTTTTAACCACCATGTTACTTTAATGTATAAACGCATATTTTTCGCCTTATAGGACACACTTTTTCACCTCCAAAATTGGGGGGAAAAGTCCCTGCAATTTTTTGATTGATTGAAAAAAATTCATATAGGTGTTTTCGGATATGCAATCACATACGCATTTAAGCGATCACAAAGCAAAAATGCATAGAAAAGGGCATTTTTTTGGTGAGGCAAGGCAAAAATTATGGTAAATATGGATTCTCTGTAGAGAATCATAGGGAAAAAATGACATGTTCTTGCATATCCCAGGGTAACGCTGATGTGTTGGGGAACTTAGGGTAGTACTACAGTAAATAAAATCCCTATTTTTTTTAAAGTGTTTAGACAGTCCCTGTTTGATATAAAGTTTCTGTGTGTTTTTTACAGCGCCCAGTTCTTTAGCTAATATATCACCTATATTAAAAATCCTTGCTCTTGAGCAAAACTAATCTGGCAGTCTTGAGTTTTAGGGCCTATTTATATGCAGAGCTGGATGTTAGTTAAAACATGTTGAACGTTATTTTAATTTGATATGTAGGCTCTATACAGAACTCTGATATAAAACCAAAATATTCCACTGACAATAAGCAATACTTTTTTTTCGGTTGATGTGCCTTTATCTTTCATTCAGACAGTGTAATCTAACTACTCAAATAGTTCACCACACACAAGGCAATTTAATCGAATGTATCAAACATAAATGTTGAGTTCTTGTAAAGCATCGTCCTTGTTTAAATAAGATTAGATAGAAATAAAGTTACCCATTCATCATTCAGACTCACTCCAGCATCCTACATCTTGTGCCTCTGTCTAGTGTAGTATAGTAAATAAACAGACAGCCAGGAAGGTTTTCTCCGAGGAAATGGACTTGTCTGCTTTACTGTCAACACACACAAGAAAAGCAAAAAAGAAAAGTGCCACAGAAAAGAAAACCACACAAAAGGCAAAGGGAAACAATGAACAGAAGAAACAATGTATGATGCTTCAATGTACTTTTCATTCTCACAGCCGGTACACTGTGTAAGAGCTGGAGAGGAATAGAACTGGAAGTACTGGCTGCAGTATGTAACCGGTCACTTACTTTGGTCCTTAGTCAAGTTCCTATACTGGATGCTATTATACTTTATTATTTTAACATTGGAGTCTTGGTTATCCGGCACTGACAGGGATCAGCTGATACCAGATAAGTGTGCTTTCTGGTTGCCTGAGACTCAATGTTAAAAAATAGGCTGAGCTAATACACAGTGGCGTAGCTAAGCAGCTGTAGGCCCCATTGCAAGTTTTACATTGGGGTCCCTAAAGCAATCTATACATACCAATTGTAATGGAGCACCAGAACTTGCCAAGGACAACCACATATACATAGCTAATAATGGGAATGAAGGAAGGCCTCCCCAGGTCCCTGTTGTCCAAGGACCCCCGTGCAATCATGACCTCTGCACCCTCTATTGCTACGCCACTGCTAATATAGTACTTTACCCTACTCTATAATATACATAGCATGGACTCTGCAGTAAATGGTAAACTACATTAACTGAAAGTATATTAACCTTGAAGCACAGCAGACCACAAACAGCTAAAGAAGTTGGCCTAATGGCCTTTGTCACTGTGAGTACTGCCAGCGATTTGTGCTGGTTGCTTGAGAATGCTAGTTAGTTAGGTTCCAGATTACTCTATGCATTTATAAAGTCCTGAAATCTTCTGCAGAGTTTTACAGAGTATCTAATCATGCCAGGTGCTCACAATCACATCACTAACTTCTTCACAGTTTAAGGTCAGAATTGAGGATGGATATATATTTATATGCTTTTAGGGATCTACTTGCATAATTATAATTGAAAAAGAATTATGGTAGAAAACAGTATTTTCACTTCCAATTTTAAAACACGTCACAAAGCTGTCTGAATTGTCTGAATAATAGGTCAGGCCTATTTTTTTTTCTCTAAATGAAGGAGGCTTTATCCAAAGTTTTGCCTCTCCATTGATGCCCAGAGTAACCCAGATATTCTGATATCCAAGCAAGATCTGAGCCATTAACGGTGCTCCCCAACCTACAATTTCCGGTGCTCCCCAACCTCAGTATACATATTTCCTACTTTCATGTCACACTTTGGTTCAGGCTCTAACCAGTGGGACAGGCACCTATTGAAGAGCATCATTACTCTGGTGGCAGTATAGGGGTTGTGTACATGGATATGCTTCTACTTAGGGTTAGTAGAGATGGGTCGAAGTATTCGCTAGGCGAATATTTCACCGTGAAGAACCACCTCAGGCAAATACATGGTGAATTCAGTTTGCGCCGATACATCATCTTTGGGCTAAACTTTGACCCTTTACCTCACAGTCAGCAGACACATAGCAGCCGATCAGCTAGCAACCCCACCTGGACCACCCCCGGCCCCCTATCAGAAAGCCAGCTCAGAAGCCATTTTGCAGTATGTGTTTGGCTTCTGTGCTAGGCAGATCAGGGACAGTGTGCTGCTGACAGGAAGAGAGTTAGGTAGGCCTGTGTTCTGTGTCTTCAGTGCAGATTCTTGCTGCTACCACATTGTCCTGAACAGCTAAGCCCTTCTTAGGGCTGTTACATTATTTTCCTTGCTATTGTATTGCTCTTCTGTAGTCAGTGCACAAGCTAGCAGCTGGAGAGAGGTCTGCTGGTCCTAATAGTGCACTGACCATAACCCACCTTCACACCACTACTGGCATCTAGTATCCACTGGCCCTTATGTAAAACCTCAGTGCTGTATGAGACAGGTCTGCTCGTCCTAGTAGTGCACCGACCATAGCCTACTTTCACACCACTACTGGCATCTAGTATCCACTGGCCCTTGTGTAAAACCTCAGTGCTGTACGAGACAGGTCTGCTTGTCCTAGTAGTACACCGACCATAGCCTACCTTCACTCCACTACTGGCATCTAGTATCCACTACTGTCCCCTGTATAAGGTCTCAGTGTAGAATCCATGTTTTTTTGGTCACTAACTGTCATTGAACTACCTCAGCCTGACCACAGAGGCTGGAAAATCATGAATGCCTGCACTGCCATGATTGTGCGCACAAGCATGGTGGCCACTACACACCACTACACAAAGACTGCTGCCAAGAGGACTAACATTTATATCCTGGAGGTGTCAACTAGTAAAAACAAAGATATGCTCACCTGATGTAATCACTAAAAGTCTTTGTGGTTGTTTGCAGGCTGCGGTGCATTAAACACGGCTTTTTGTCTGTCAGTGTGATTGACATGTACCTGACACTACCTGATCGACATGTACACACGCCGGATGTTTAAAGCAATTTATTCCACCAATTTAGGAATGTAATGTGATTTCTGCCCTTTAACGAATAAAATACAACTTTGCTTCAACTACGTAATTTTTGGTGGGACTTTTGCCACGGATCCCCTGTCCAGGTGTTAGGCCCCTTGAAATAACTTTTCCATCACTTGTGTGGCCAAAAACAGTCTTTGTAGGTTGTAAAAATCTCCTGCCCATTAAAATGGAGATTAGCAAATTCGCCAGATTGGCAAATTTTTGCAGAGATTCAGATTTGAAACTCGACCCATCACTAAGGGCTAGATCTGTATATGCAGGTTTGTTTTTTTACTGCATGATTTATGTAGTTTATTACGAGTCCTGATAGTCATGAGAAGACAGAGCTACATGACAAAGTGTGGGAATCAGCAATTGGGGACAACATAATATATCGGATTAGGACATATGAACACAAAGCAGTAGCACAGCAGGCCTGATAACACATAAGAGGCACCGAGGTGAATGAGGTAACATAGCAATTTACTTGAGCCTGATTTACTAATCCAAAGTGCTGTAAATGATGGTCTGCAAGTCTAGTACACCACAGTCATCATGTAAGACGGGGGGGTCTGAAAGCCAAGAGCTGAGGCTGCCATATTACGGCCCAACCGGTCGCAACTGACAATCATCTGTTATCATCTGTTATCCATCATCTGTTACCCATTAGACATCGAAGGAGGGAGCAGGTACAGAGGGAAGCAAGCCCGCCTTCCCCGAAAACACACAACAATTTTACTAATATTTACACAAGCAATTTAGCAAGTTGCAAATGACACGATATGTGTTATTGAAGCAACAAGTATGTTAGGTAATGTGTGCAAAGCGCGCTTTGGTAATCTCATCCAATGGTGGGCCCAAACTTCGCATATGCAAAATTTTGCATCGAAATTCGCAATTACGCATTGTAATCGTAATGCAAAATTTCAGAGAAATTTGTAATTAATTTCATATGTAATAGTAATATTTAATAATTGTGTGTACATTTTCGCGAAATTCACGAAATTCCGCATAATTTTGTGCCAAATTTAGCGGTTAATAGCAAAGTCCCCATATATGCTATTCCTACCAAAATTGCTACATATGTTAACCAGAATAGTGGGTACAAGTTTCAAAAAATAATTTTTCAAAAAGGCTTTGTAGTTTTTGAGAAAATTGAAAACATTTTTTCTTTGCATTTTTGAAATCAATTTTCTCAAAAACTACATGGTCTTTTTGGAAAATTATTTTCTGACTTTTACCCACTATTCTCCTTAACACATGTAACAATTTTGGTGTAAATAGCCTGTATGGGGGCTTTGCTATTCACTGCCAAAGTTGGCATGAAATTACGCAAAAATTACGTGAAAATTTAAAGCAAAATTATGAATGACAATAGAAAATCGAATACATTTACAAATAATAATTATGTATAGGCATAATTGTGAAAATGTACGCTACATTTAGCGTAATCGTAATTAGCTGATTACGGTCATCATTAATCTCCTCAAGGTTTAGCAATTTATCCTCAAAGTGTCTGTAGATGGCAAAGAGTATATTAAACTGGAAAAAGTTACACTTCTGACAACACTAGGAAGTCTAGCAATAACGGCATGTATGCCATTGTAGTTACAGATTAATTTATAGCTATTTCAGGCAACTCTGCTATTTCATGATTTAAAAATGATTGTTTTCTATACTTGTACAAAACATCACGATAAATCTTTTATCAGAAGCAAAAAAAAAGTCGACTTACAACCTGAAAAGTGATGGTTTCTAAGCAGAATAACTATAGCTGTCTCCACATACAAAGTCTGCACTACAATAGCAGATTATATGTTTCCACTCAGGAAAAGCCTCATTTTCCCCCTCATATCGGAAGAAAATGTTTTGTTTCCTAAGAAGCAACCAAACGGCATAGAACTCGGCTTCCAGCCGGGGAGCTATGAAGATAAATGATTGTTTATTGCTCGGTATTTATTCTGATTGTTGACACAAAGCATTTCTCGCCGCCACACTACACCTATTAAGTGACACAGGTTTTCAAAAGGCAAATTATTTGTATATTCAAGCAGAAAACAGAACTGTGTTTATCTAGAAAATGAGTTCCTCAATTGCACTAGTTTTCTGCGCTGAAAGACCTCGTGGAGCAAAAACATAATCCTAATAATAAAAAGTATCATGATTAACTCAAATGTATGGAGAAGAACTGCTGAGAAGCAGTTTATGCCTTTGTCTTCTGTTTCCTGCACTCCTATAGGGCATTATGCAGATTAATTATGTGTAACAGCTATCTTGCATGCAAAACATTCAGCAATACAGACAGTTTGTGCCCTCTTAGAGTTTATTCGGCTGATTCAGGAACGTAACTACCAGGAGAGCCACCTCTGTAGTCTCAGGGGGTCCTCTGGACTGGAGAACCCAACACTAAGGCCCTTTCAAAACAAGTTCTTCCTTCTGGCATCCTTCAGGAGCTACCAGCAACAAAGATATGCAGAGTGAGGCTCTGAAGCAGACTGTGTCTTATAGTTACATTTCTGAGCACTCGATGCAGTCCCTCTTTTTCCACCTGCCCCGTCCCTCTCACATCCATATCCTGTCACAGAGTCTGGCAGATCCCAGCCTTCAGCACATTATCTTTATTGGCCTGAAGAAGCGGGATAGACCTGCAAAATGCGTTGTCCTTGTTTTTGCGCAATAAAACTGACTGATTTCCCGCTAATAACGACTGGTGTATATCTTCAAGAGAGGTAATCCAACAAACCTTTCCTTTTAAAATATTTATTGTGTACTACCCCTCCTCTTTTAAATCCCCTCTCCATTTCTTTAGATTGTACGCTCCCCATAGCAGCGCTCTCTCAGCCTTTGTCACTGTAATTACCAATTCTGTATTTTGTACCAGTACCGATATTTGATGTATACCATTATCTGTGCAATTATGTTCCCCATGTTTGTTTCTTACTTTGAATAGCACCACCGAATATGTTGGTGCTTTATAAAACAATAATAATAATAGTAACTGCATCCAAAATAACCTCCCAAAATCCTCCTGGTCACAAAATGCAGCACAAATGATAACTTCCCACCCACACTCTAATACTGTCTAGTGTTCTGAATCAATTGCACAGCATGAGGGAAGCACTGAACTGAGGAAGTGATGTCACAGACAACTGAGCCCACAACTAACCAGGAAGAAAAGTACAACTGCAACTGATCAACAGGTAGTCTGCATCACACAAGTATGATTTTCAACTTAAAATTCAGGTAGTGAAATGTTATATTTTACAAGTAGACGTGCCAAAAGTAAATCTGCTTTGCAGAGATTCCTTTACATTTAATCCCAAAGCCTTACTCTATTGGCACCGATGCCCAACTGTTGGCCACCTAATGGTCTGGGAATACCTAAAATGCAGCTTTATCTTTCATAGAAACTTAGACACAAGCGGAGAGTGCAGGGAGCGCATACAATGCATACAGTACTTTCTCAGTGGAATTAATGGTAAAATTTCTGTGCGCTCGACAACTTTACCAATGTTTAGTGCATATGCCCCTGTGGGCTACGTTCACACAGTAATGGTAACTTAATATGTGCAGACACCATACTGGGATTCAGAGCCGGGACAAGGTCCTCCAGCACCCAAGGCTGAGACACCAAAGTGCGCCCCTCCATCCCTGCCACCCCAGCCGTCACACGCTGATTGCTATTAGACTAAGAGGTGCCACAGGGCCCACAACCTCCCCAACACCTTAATATCTAGTTATCTGGCTTGCAGTCACTGCCATGTATCCCCTTTTATTATTTCTTTCTGCTTCAAACACAATTAGGAATGACAGCTGAATAAATTCTGCTCCCCCTCCTACACTGCGCCCTGAGGCTGGAGCCTCTCCAGCCTATGCCTCGTGCCCGCCCTGCATCCCCTAATACACTGCGCCCTGAGGCTGGAGTCTCTCCAGCCTATGCCTCGGCCCAGCCCTGCTGGGATTTACGCAACTTACATAGCGAGTAACCCAAGTGGTGTAACTCACTTTATAAAGGCAACACTTACGTTATTTGTGTGACAAACAACACAAACAATGCATCTATAGAGCATGTTAGGCAATTTGAATAGGTCACAGTTCACATGTTAAGCTTACCAGTCCTTTGAGAATATAACCCTATATCAGGTCAAACCTGTCCAAAGTACTTCAGGAAACAGCAGACACAACACACACAGCAGACACAACACACACAGCAGACACAACACACACAGCAGACACAACACACACAGCAGACACAACACACACAGCAGACACAACACACACAGCAGGCACAACACACACAGCAGACACAACACACACACAGCAGACACAACACACACAGCAGACACAACACACACAGCAGACACAACACACAAACATCACTGCACACATGTTAAAAGTGTTTTTTGTTTGTTTGCTTGTTTGTTTGTTTTTTTACATCAGCTTATCACAGAGCTAATACACAGAAAAATAAAACAAAACAAAAAAACACCAACAAGCTCTGCTACTTATTGTTATTGTCTACGATGAACTAGCCAAGCATTTGTGCCCACAGCATCGAGCCCAGACATCCAGTCTGAAGGACGGCTGAATAATGAAAACAAAACTGTAATAACAGAAGGAATCACAGACGTTGAAACAGGTTAAAGAACGTGCTTAATCCAATGAGTGCTTCCTGTAGAATTCTAATGATAAGTTTAGCATTGACTCCTCCAGAGGAAACATTGAAGTGACTTAGGTCACCGCCATGAAATTTCCCATGTACATCCGGCCCTCGTCACCTTGGGATGAGGCCGGTGGGACTCGGAGATCAAATGTAAGTAACACAAAGTCAAAAGTCCATTGGAACAGCTGCTCTGATTTCAAAGCGTTGACTGAAGAGCCACAGTCTTATTCATGCTGATTAAGATATTAATATTCCGCATTGCTTCATGAAAACAGCATCTGTCCTACTTTCACTCACCTCCTAGAGTAGTGAGCAGGAAGATTTGGATTCCGCAGCAGTTATCTGCAGGTCTGAGATGCAATTACACACCACTAATGAATTCCAAATCATTTCAATTTTTTGATCTGAAAACTGTCTTTTTTTTTCCTTGGCTGCCCAGTGAAGACAATGAGATTTGCTTTTCGGTGCTGCTGCCTGAAAATAAACACAGCGGCTTTATTTATGGGCTTCTCTGCTTAGAGGTTAATGGTTTAAAGCTCCTGTAAGAGTGAAGGATTTCTGCTTATTGGGAGCCAATTAAAGGGAGTCTGAAGCAAAAATAAAAATAAAATCCAGATACTCACCTAAGGAGAGTGAAGACTCTGGGTCCTATACAGCCTTCCTGGTCTCCTCATGGTAGTCACGTTCCCCCACCGTTTCCCTATTAGCAGTCTACCTCCCTTCAGTCAAAGACTGCTCTCTTCTGCATCTGCTGGGCTTTGCGCCTGCACAGTACACTGCGGACAACATGGGCTTGATTGACAGCGGTGCTTCACGCAGGCGCAGTAAGGACGACCTCGAGGTCTGCACCGTGCGGGGACCATGAGCCGGCAGCTACGAAAAGAGCGGTCAGCGTGGGACAAACTGCTGCGAGGGGCTGGAGAAAGCCCAGTTAAGTAAATCGGATTTGCACTCATGTTGCCTGTTGATTCCTCCATTAACCTCCCTGGCGGTTTATTTATTTTGCCAGGGAGGCTGCGGGAGGGTTTTTTTTAAATTAAAAAAAAAATATTTCATGCAGCCAACTGAAAGTTGGCTGCATGAAAGCCCACTAGAGGGCGCTCCGGAAGCGTACTTTCGATCGCCTCCGGCAATCGAAAGTAACAAGATAGGCCGCAATGAGCGGCCTATCTTGTTTCGCTTTCCTCGTCGCCATGGCGACGAGCGGAGTGACGTCATGGACGTCAGTCGACGTCCTGACGTCAGAGCCGCCCGATCCAGCCCCTAGCGCCGGCCGGAACTGTTTGTTCCGGCTGCGCTGGGCTCGGGCGGCTGGGGGGACCCTCTTTCGCCGCTGCATGCGGCGGATCGCCGCGGAGCGGCGGCGATCGGGCAGCACACGCGGCTGGCAAAGTGCCGGCTGCGTGTGCTGCTTTTTACAGAATTAGAATCGGCCCAGCAGGGCCTGAGCGGCGACCTCCGGCGGCATACCGGGACCGCCAAGGAGGTTAAAGCGGTTTAAAACTCTGACAAATTTTTCAACAAAAATGTGTTTTCCTACTTTTTATAACACATACAATTATCATATTTGTTTTTGTGCACAAGTATTATTATTTATTTAGACATTACAACTTCCCAAAGTTCAGTTAATTTATTTGTAAAGCTGCTGGTGCATTTTATCCATAACTGTTGTCATTCTGTTGTGAATGCTGCCAGCAGTGATTTCTGACCTGTGTTTCACCCCAGGACTCATCAGCTGAAGTCCTGCACAGCCAGCGAATGTTTACATAAATGTATCAAGTAAAGAACGTGTACACAAGATAAGCTTAACAGCAGTTCGGATGTGGGTTCTATAATAACAACCAAAGAACAAAAACCAGTATATGCTGCTCAAAAACTGCACTTTATTGTAGATTATTTAAAAGGCACACAAGTTTGTGATCAAGAAATGTCAGGAGATAACCTGACATACAGATTAGTGTATTGATAAATACAATACTATGTGCTGCAACTGTCAAGGACAGTAGGAAATTTTCCCTTAATGAATAGCAATATTCCTAATTCTGGATCAGGTCACGTCTGACTATCAATAACTAATTGCACCCAACTGACCAGAAAGAACTACGACATTGGTACCAAGATGTATAAAGCCCAATCTGTGGAATAAACATTAGACCATGCGGTTAAACATGCCTGTAAGGCCCAAGACAAACGGTCGTTTAAACCTTGGTAATGCCAATTTATGTTCCCGTGAGGAGACCCAGATATCATTACATAATATGGTCATAACCACTCACACAGGGCAAAACGTGGCGCAACCAATATGGTCAATGTGTAGAGCTGCCAGCATCAAACCCATGAAAATTAAGGTAACACCATGATCAATCTAATCGTGATGGAATAGTTGGGAACACCCTGAGCAGCATATACTGGTTTTTGTTCTTTGGTTGTTATTATAGTTCTTAGTTACCAGTGCTGGTACCTGCACACAAGGCTACACCTCATAATATTCAACCTTTATTGTTTTTTCGGATGTGGGTTCTCCCTGCAGAAGAAAGAGTCAGCCCTGTGATGTAACCCTTTGAGTGCTGTTTAAAAAAAAAAAAAAAACATTGTGTTAGTGTATTATATGCTGTAAATAATCTTTTAGAGCAAAGAAGAAATTATGGGTTATATTCTGCTTTAAGGAGAGCTTTATTAAAGCAGAACTCCAGGAATGTTCATGAACACCTTCCCTACACCTCACATAAACAAGTCATTGATCAACTTTTGGAGTCACTTAAAAAGAATCTGTAGCAAAAAAAAAATAATAATCAATAAATAAAGAGCCCTGGGCGTCCTAAAAGTAACACAAATATTTGGACTGGGATTTGGCTTGAAGAGCTAAGTGGCAACATTAGAACAGATAGCGTAAGAGTTATTTGCATAGTCAAATCAAAGTCACACATTCACAGGCCAGTTATTGTAATCAAAATGATGGCCTGTCATGACTCGTGTTCGTTAGAATTTTGAATACTCGGACAAAAAATGAAAAATGAAAGCTTCCGTATAATAATAGTGTTCATCAGTTCAGTTCAGGCCTGGCTGAGCATAAAAAAGACAATTAAATGTGTCCCTGTCATTACTGACACATTTAAACAATATCATTTCTGACTTCATATTATTATAATGTTTTTTTTTTTTTGTTTTTTTTTTTACTTGTGTAGGAAATAATTAATCTGTGGAAAAACAAAAAAACTAACAATAAAAAAAGTGCTTCCTGTTAAAGTGAATCTGAGGCGAGAATAACTGATGATATAAACAATTATATGTATCCTCCTACTCCTAAAAATATCTTTTTAAAGTAAGTATCCTAAGGTTTTCTTTTATATTAAAACATTTACAAAGTAGGTTGAATGTTTTAACCATCTTAGCGGTATGGACGAGCTCAGCTCGTCCATCACCGCCGATGGCAGCGGCTCAGGCCCTGCTGGGCCGATTTTGTTCAAATAAAGTGCAGCACACGCAGCCGGCACTTTGCCAGCCGCGTGTGCTGCCTGATCGCCGCCGCTCTGCAGCGATCCGCCGCGAGCAGCGGCGAAAGAGGGTCCCCCCAGCCGCCTGAGCCCTGCGCAGCCGGAACAAATAGTTCCGGCCAGCGCTAAGGGCTGGATCGGAGGCGGCTGACGTCAGGACGTCGGCTGACGTCCATGACGTCACTCCGCTCGTCGCCATGGCGACAGGAGAAGCCAAACACGGAAGGCTGCTCATTGCGGCCTTCCGTGTTACTTTTGGCCGCCGGAGGCGATCAGAAGAACGCCTCCGGAGCGCCATCTAGTGGGCTTTTATGCAGCCAACTTTCAGTTGGCTGCATGAAATAGTTTTTTTTTATTTAAAAAAAACCCTCCCGCAGCCGCCCTGGCGATCTTAATAGAACGCCAGGGTGGTTAATTTCTCAGTGACAGCCTATTAAGTGTCCCAGAATTAGGTCAAAAGTTCATTTATGTTGTCTCTCTCTGCCCTCAGAAGCTGTATTGTGCCAGGAAAACATGTATGGCTGTAATTAGCTTGTCAGTGATGTTTACTATATTCCCGACAAGGTACTTTCTATATTCCCGATGAGGTACCGACAAGACAGAAGCTGTCACTTCCATGCCTAGAAATGAACTCTTTCAGGAAGCACAATAAGACAAGTAAAACAGCCTGGTTATTAATATGTTTTGCACTGTACATATGTGTTTATCCCATCCTGTCACATGTCGCCTCGGGTACACTTTAAGAATTACTTTTAAACAGAACTTGGTATGGAATAAAATAAACAACCTAACAATACCATGTCAAGGAAACCTAAGGATTTACTAATCTGCCCAGTTTAACTTATGTAGGGCTTCTAGTCCCTCATTGACATTCCACGGCAATCCATTCAGCAGCTTTCCCCTATGAAAGCTTCCATGTCTGTCCCCTACGAAAGCTTCCATGTCTGTCCCCTATAAAAGCTTCCATGTCTGTCCCCTATAAAAGCTTCAATGTCTGTCCCCTATAAAAGCTTCCATGCCTGTCCCCTACAAAAGTTTCCATGTCTGTCCCCTATAAAAGCTTCAATGTCTGTCCCCTATAAAAGCTTCCATGCCTGTTCCCTACAAAAGTTTCCATGTCTGTCCCCTACGAAATCTTCCATGTCTTTCCCCTATAAAAGTTTTCATGTCTGTCCCCTATAAAAGCTTCCATGAGCCTACAGGCCCATACGTTGTAAATCTGGCCCATATTTGGTATACATACTGTCTGCATCTATAGGGAGGGGCCAACTATCATCTCTAAGTTATTCCATATCATCCATGCACTTCTTGAACTTTGTTGTGATGACATGTTGTCATATTAATACATAAAAAAATAACCACTCATATCTAAGGAGGAAAGTGCTATAGTTAATGTGTTCTGAAAGCCTGGGGACCTCCTAAAGAATTTTCCCCTGGTGCCTCATGATTTGTAGAGACCCCTCTGCTGAGTAAGTTTGGGACTCCAGGTTATTGGAATACCACAAACAGTAGATTCTATGCTTTTCTCTGGTGTTCACCCGCACTGATGAGCTGCTGTAAATCAGGCTCTGTTTTTTTCTGCTGCTGAACCTTACGTTTCAGCTTTGTCCCGGCACAACTACACTGCAAGACAGGTGCTCATAAATTTTGACTGACACAACGAGAACACAGGAACACAACTCAAGCTTTTTTTATGGGTTACCTCTCTAAATAAGCGTTTAGTAAAGTTTGTATATCAAATGAACCGTAAACAAGGTCATACTGAAATAATATGCAATACAGGTAAACATAACTATTACGATACAAAGCAAAACTGTCAGTCAAGAAGGCAAGATGCCGGCGGTGATGACAGTGCAATCTCGCGGCATACGGTATAATCAGAGGACCAGCAAAGGAAAGGCGAGTTTGATAAATATTGTTCTTTCAGGATTGCGTTTTAGCTCAGCTTGTTCTGTTACACTCTCTGCACCTGTCACAATACCTTCTCATCTTTCCATAGGACTTTAATGAAAATCATATCTTTCAGGCAACATTGATTCAGCATAATTGGCACTGGGATGATAGTGAGTTACTCATCATTCCAGATCATTTGGCAATCAATTGTAGTTAAGCCAGCATTGTCACAAACACATTTTTGTGTTCACTCAATGTAAAAATATTTGCTTTGCGGCATTGCCAGGAATTCTTCTATACTTCTGAGACCTTTCCAGGCCTATGTATGGATACGGTGCTGCAGGGCAGGGCCGAGGCATAGGCTGGAGAGGCTCCAGCCTCAGGGCGCAGTGTAGAAGGGGGCGCACAATTCATTCAGCTGTCATTCCTAATTGTGTTTGAAGCAGAAAGAAATAAGAAAAGGGGATACATGGCAGTGACTGCAGCCAGATAACTAGATATTAAGGTGTTGGGGAGGTTGTGGGCCCTGTATCCCTCTTAGTCTAACAGCAATCAGTGTGTGACGGCTGGGGTGGCAGGGATGGAGGGGTGCACTTTGGTGTCTCAGCTTTGGGTGCTGGAGGACCTTGTCCCGCCTCTGCGGTGCTGGAAGATTGGGCAGCAGGCTTTGACTTTGTGATTGCTGCTGCTTCCTTTGTGCTTGTGTTTATACCTTGATGCTTGCTTAACCCCTTTGGCGGTATGAAAAATACCGCCAGGGGGCAGCGCAGCAGTTTTTTTTAATTTTTTTTTTTAAATCATGTAGCGAGCCCAGGGCTCGCTACATGATAGCCGCTGCTCAGCGGCATCCCCCCGCCCTCTTCGATCAGGAAATCCCGTTCAAAGAACGGGATTTCCTGGAGGGCTTCCCCCGTCGCCATGGCGACGGGGCGGGATGACGTCACCGACGTCAGCGACGTCGGGACGTCATTGGGAGACCCGATCCACCCCTTGGCGCTGCCTGGCACTGATTGGCCAGGCAGCGCAGGGGTCTGAGGGGGGGGGGGGGGCGTGCGCCGCACCGGATAGCGGCGATCGGGCGCGTGGCGGCGGCGATCGGGGTGCTGGCGCAGCTAGCAAAGTGCTAGCTGCGTCCAGCAAAACAGAAATTATGTAAATCGGCCCAGCAGGGCCTGAGCGGCACCCTCCGGCGGCTTACCCCGTGTCACACACGGGGTTACCGCTAAGGAGGTTAAAGGGGGAGGTATATGGAGGCTGCCATGTTTATTTCCTTTTAAGCAATACCAGTTGCCTGGCAGCCCTGCTGATCCTCTGCTTCTAATACTATTAGCCATAGCCCCTGAACAAGCATGCAGCAGATCAGGTGTTTCAGACTTTAAAGTCAGATCTTACAAGACTAGCTGCATGCTTGTTTCTGGTGCTATTCAGATACTACTGCAGAGAAATAGACCAGCAGGGCTGCCAGGCAACTGGTATTGATTAAAGGAAATAAATATGGCAGCCTCCGTATACCTTTTACTTCAGTTCCCCTTTAATGTGCTGTAGTGCGCACTATGAACGCCTTACATAGCAGTGCTCGCTGCCATGTAAGGAGGATGCCTTCCCTTAGTTACGTGCATTGCTTCCTTAGCAATGCATGTAACAATAATTGCGGGTAGTCCTGCTCCTGTTATACTTTACTCACGGCCGCTACTATATTCATTTACATAACAATGTAATTTAATACAGTAGCGCCGCGAATAGAGTATCGCGGTAGCGATAATTCAGTAGAGCAGGGCCACGCACAGTTAATGTTACGCGCATTGCTTCCTTAACTAAGAAAGGCACTCTCCTTACATGCCAGCGAGCGCTGCTATGTAAGGCATTTATAGTGCGTACTACAGCACATTAAACTGTGCTGCTTTAGCAGAGCAGCTTGATGAATCGAGCCCAGAATATCAAACTTTCATTCTTAAAGAGTAACTGTCAGGCTGCAAAAGCTAATTTAAACCTCTATTCTCCTGTGTTAAACAGTTTAGAAGGAAGCAATACTGAAGCTAAAAATCTCTCTTACTTTGATGTGTGCTTGACTCTGTATTCCCAAGTTCTAAGGAGGCCGGCAGGACACATAACAGATCCTGCAAAGCATTCTGGGGCTGCCTCTTCTCCCCACTGCACTACCTTGGGTTATCCCCTTTATTTCCCTATCACGCCCTAAGTCGGCTTTTACAGTGAGAAGTTACAGGCTCATGTTACAGCAGCTTGTAATTTGCAGCCAAGCTCACAACACTGAAAAATCACAGGGCAGAGTATACTGCATGAGTCCGCTATTGTTCCTAGCCACATGGCTAATTAATATTCACTGCACAGTAGTGTTGTCCATTAGGATCTTTTTTGTGAGTCAAATCATCAAGAAGGAGGGAGGATATGACATCACAATTGGCTTCATAGGAGACAGACAAACATGGAACCTGCCATGAGCTGTCAGGAGCGTAATTCTCTGCAAATACTATATAAAAATTCTGTGAAATCCAAACGTGGACAGTGAAATGCATATGTAATGTAAGTAGAGCCAATGTTTTGCTACTGATATACAGTATGTGTTTTTTTTTCTCTGAGACCCTATACCTAACAGGTCCTCTTTAAAGCTAATCTGAAGTGAAAATAAACTTATGATATAATGATTTATATGTGTAGCACAGCTAAGAAAGAGAAAATTACTAGCACAGATATGATATATGGTTATCATATTGTTTCCAGTACAGGAAGAGTTAAGAAACTTCAGTTGTTATCTATGCAAAAGAGCTTCTCTGAGCTGAGCTTCTCTCGGCTCTGTTCAGTAAGCCAGCACCTATTCACCTTAGGCAAGTCTCCCTAATGCTGCTACTGCCTATAGAGCGCGCCCTAGTGGCTGCAGCTCTGGTGCTTTGAGTCCACCAGGAGAAAAGCACAATATTTGTCTTGTCTTGTCAACCTGTCTCTCGCTGTTTCTTATTTCTTTAAGGTTTTACTGCAGGGAAGTTAAAAGGGTCATTAGCTCTGCTCTGTTTTATAGTTTAAAACGCAGAGTGTAATTTGTAAACTGAAAATATTAGAGAATGGTGCAATGTTGAAATTGCTCAAAATAAAAATACGAGACTTTTTTCTTTGCTACTTATGATCTATTAATTATCCTTACTGCACGTACAATTCCTTATATCAGAAGTTTTGTTTTGCTTCTGTGTCACTTTAACATATACCTGAGATGGATAAGAACAAAAAGTTACTTGCCTATGAAGAGGAAAGTCTCTGGATAGTTTAGTGGCTCCCTTTGCCCTCCTCGCTCTCACGGCCCCTCTTAACTATCCAAACAAGAGCTTGTTGAGTATGTTGTTGTGCACAAGTGGTTCTGTGCTATCGTTCAGGCATGGCTTAATCACACAGGCCATGCAGTATGACCACGCCTGCACTGTAACCAAAATCTCTCGCCCGTGACATCATGTGACTGCACAGGCACAGGGTTTCTCACGCATGTGCAGTTCAGCTGCACTGGTGCACAACCAAGAGCCCAGCCACAAACTAAAAGGGGGTCCTGACCAGTCCAGCAGTGGTGGGGTTGAGAGGGAGGTGAGAAGTCTCTGGAGGATCCAGGGGTTGACTCCTGTTAGGTAAGTATCTATCTTTTTTAATGCCATCTCAGGTTTGCTTCAAGAATCCAAACTAAAGGTCGACTGAACACTAAAGTTGACAAGGGTCTAGCAGATGAACACAGCAGACCAGCACAACACTCAGTGAGGTAGCGTTTTCAGCAGGAAGTCTACAAGGATACCACACATATTCCTCTCAGCTCAGTTTTCCTTTCATCACACTAATATCAATGTGTAATAGCATATTACTGTAACAGCCAATTAAGAGCAGAAGTGTAATACAGTAGGAGAACAGGCCAGCTTGCCTGCAGCTGTACACATTGCCGATATCGGAGGGCCTCTCCCCGCTGCTTAGATCTGAGACAAGCCCCCCTGCGGTTCTCCAGCTGCTGGGGAACAATGAGGCTCAGCAGGTTTATGCTTATAGCTGATGAGCCATGGTGGGACTTTTAGTTCTACAGCAGATGGAGAGCTCTGGGATGCCCGTCTTTGATGTAGATATATTCAGGGACACAGTTACATTTCCTGATTCGCTATACAGAGACAGCATGGTGCAGAGCAGAGCTTGATTCTGTAAAGTCTTAAAGTTCTACTCCGCATGTGGATCTAAATATTCCATCTGACAGCTTTGTGAGATAAATGCTGCAATACAGGGACGTATGATATAAATATGGGGAACGAGAGAGGGAGCCCCAGAGTGGAAAGGGAAGGTGAGTACCTGGCATAATCTGCACACTCTGACAGAACTATTAGGAATCGGGGGACTTGGCTATATTTATCTCTGCAGATAACACTACTGGATTTCGTTTGACAAAGATTAAGGTCTCTTGCACACTACAGGCAGTTCCAATTTTTTATACGATCCGATTTTTTATTCCGATTAAAAAACATGGCAGTATGCAGTACTTTTTTTAATTGGAATCAAACATTGGATCATATAAAAAAATCAAAATCGCATGTAGTATAGAGGCCTGACTTTCACTTTTACAGCAGGCTCTCTGAGCAGGGCCACCATTGCAAACAAATCTGTGATATAAGAAATGGTACAGGAAATGGTTAAGTTATTTATGTAATAAATAAATGTCTTTTTCCCCATGTCTCTGTCACCAGGCCAGTTTCTAGGGATGGGCAAGGCAGGCCACCAGTAGGGGTGCAGTGCTGGAGAGGAGCAGGTGCAGAGGGAGGAGAATGCAGTGAGGGCACAGTAGAGCGAGTGACTCACCATCTGAGGCCGGGATGGACACACGTGGTCTGGCTCTCTGAGCCACCTCAACCAACAGCTGAGCTTACGTGATGACTGCGGCCTTCAAAGTCTAGGAGCCCAAAGAGGAAGACCAATCATGTGTCTCTCCCCTCCTGGATAAGGAGTTACCCCTCACTCTGCTGCATTCTACATGGTGGGGGGGCTATGGTGACCTATACTGAGGGGTTCATCTAGCTACCTATACTCTGAGGGGCTACATCTGGCTACCTATACTGAGGGGTTCATCTAGCTACCTATACTCTGAGGGGCTACATCTGACTACCTATACTTGGAATGGGGGGCACCTCTGGCTGCCTACACAGCAGGGGTAATCTGGCTACCAATACTGGTGGGGGTACATCTGGCTACTTATGCTGGAGGGGGGGCTACACATGGCTACCAATACTGGGGGCTCCATCTGACTACGTATACCAGGGTGTGGGGGGTTATACTTGGCTACGTACATTGGGAAGTGGGCTTTCTCTAGCTACCTATACTGCAGGGGTCATCCGGCTACCTATACTTGGGGGGTGGCACAGTTATGCTGGGGGGAGGATACAGTTGGCTACCTAATATTGGAGGCTACCTCTGGCTAGCTAACACTGGGGACTTCGTATTACTGGAGTGCACCTCTGGCTACCAAATCACAACAGCATTAGCGTTGTCAAAACTCCTCTATGGTAAGAGCCTATACAAAGATGTCATCAGGCCTTCTTACTTGCGTGGCGACATTCTGGCAGTTGGGCTGTGCCACTGCCATTCAGGAAATACATTTGGAAAAAAAAACCTTCAGAAACTCCCATGAGCAGATAGACTATTTTAAAACCCATTTGTATACGATTTAGAGCTGTCAGATTAAGAATACTTAATGAGAATGACAGCAACATAGGAAAAAGTAATTTGCAGAACATTTTACTCAGAGACCACTGTATACTTCTCTGTATATATGTACTGTATTCTCATGCATATGTATTTTACATTTCACTCTTTTCATCACAGTGGTCCGGTAAGTTAATTCGCCTTGCTGCAAACCTCTCGGGAGGCATCAGGAATACCCCTGGCCAATTCATTAAAATCTATGCTTGGATGATTCCAAAATGTAAAACTGTTTTCATCTCTACACACTAATTATGCTAAATCTTGTCTTATGTAAGTGTAAAAATCCACAGTCTAAATAGCAGCCATGCTACATAATGCATCAGCTCTTATTGTGCAATCTAGTTTATTTACTACTTTGCACCTCGGTAAAGGCAAACGTTTTTTTTCTCAGCCATGACTAGTTTATCAGCCCCATAAAATATGTATGTCACTTGGAGGTTGTTCGCTACGATCACTGATTTCCTCTTTCGCTTTCTTCTTATTCCTCCTATCCTCCCGAGACTGGGGAAAAATGTGCATCTGTAATTTCGGGAAAGAGCTGTAATATTTTTAGAAATATATTTACACATTGGGGTTTATAATATGGGATGTTACTGTACAGAGTTTTTAAATTGTTATAACTCTTGTACTTTTACACCAGGCATAAATGTTTTCCTTAGTCCCTTGTAAGAACAGGAAGGGCTAATATACCAGATATACCAGCAGAAAAGCCAATTTGATAAGTTCAAACAATGCTCAGAGATGAGGATTCTCTCATCCATGTATTATAAAGAAGCTTTGCCAAATTAGGGAATGTTTGGGTTTGAGAAAGTTTAGGATTAGTAAAAGGTTAAAGCTTAACCTTTAGCAAAGTTATAAGAGACATACAGTATATATATGAATTGCTACAAACACTGTGAAATGGGGTGGGGCATGAGTCTCAGAAATGTTGGATGGACAGGTACTAGAACTATCCCCGGCTCTCCTCTCTCACAGCTCAATACAATGACTACTAATGCTACAAAAAACACATATCCCTATATGTTTTGCCTCCTAAAGAGGCTTTGTCAGTGGTGACAGTGATCTAGTGCTCAAGACTAGCAGATAGTGTGTTTTAATCTCGTTCTTTTTGAACTGAGCTTCCATTGTTTACCCTGTCCATATCCAGAATCTGAACCAAAAAAAAAAACTCTGTTCTTTTTGGCTTCCGACAATTTTTAGCACTGACCAAACCTAGGCAATTAAGTGAACAAGGTCCCCCTCTCCTTACAACCTTACTCTTCCACTCAGAATGGGACAGAGTCCAGAGAAGACATGCAGGAAAAGCCTGACAAACTGTGCTGTTCCTCTACATACTGTACCAGACATGATGGCATTGCCATGCGCAAACACACTATTCATACGTGAGAGGGGGGAGAGGCAGAAGTGAAAGCAGAGGAGGTGAGACAAATGGCAGGCAGCTACAGCACTGCAGTTAGGCTTAGTAAGAATTAATTAGAAAACTGGGGAGGTTTAGTATGAGACTCTATCGAGACAGTAAGGTTTAGAGCCTTCCACACATTTAATACAGGTGTAGAAAATAAGCAACAATTGTTCCTGCTCAGCTGTTCATACTAGAAAAGTGGTACGTTATGGGCTTAGGGTTGGTTTAAAAATGAAAAGCTGGCTGTAACGTGAAATTGAAAGGAAACCTTAAACAAAATGAACTGCAAAAACACTTATGCTGCACTGATGCATGTTTACAACAAAGTTTTAGTGAAAATGGAATCTTGTTTCAAAGACCAATATTAAAAAAAAATAGTTTGTATACCCCATGTTGTGTAAATAATACTAAGCAGCATATTTCAGACAATGCCCAACTCTTCTTTTGTCTTTAGAAATGATGCTGTTATCATTGAAGCTATTTCCCTAATAACCCATTTCCTGACATACGGTACCTCCCGGCTCCTTCAAACCTCTGAATCCACTGATTGACTAAAAAGGGTGTTCAAAATATTGCAGCTGATGCTTTTTGAAGGGCAAGAAATATAAACGTATATAATAAAACTCATGCGCCTGTGCATACAAATCAATGCACCATTTATTAAAACACATCTAAGATTATATTTTGCATATACAGTGTACAGCCAGTTCAGTTTCCCAGGTCTAGACCCAGACGTCAAAAAATCTCAGGAATAGCTACCTAGACTACTCTGCCGGCTATTAACACATACATGCATGTATATATGAACCAGTAAAAAATCCGTAAAAAATAGGTAAAAACTCAAAAACTGTATTCTTGTTTCATTCGCTCATATAAATCTCCATATTCGCTCCACAGCACACTTCAGAGTTAAATATTGATCACAAGTTTCCACAATGTTGATTCAGCGCATATGCGTGTAAGTGTATAAGCGTAGTGTATACAATCTTCCGCTATTGCAATAGCTCACTCATGGTTTGAAGTTTGAAGTTAGCTTTACGATTAATGCTTGACCAGTCTCTTCAAAGAGAAATATAAACGGTATAAACTACAAACGGTATTTCAACTGAATGCCCAATGCGGCCGGAGATATGCCTTGCTGTTCTTTCTACTAAATGTTGTTTTTTTGGTTTTTTTTTATTAACCAAACAGTATTTCTTAATAAAGAGAAGCTTTTAATTTCCAGTTTTCTGAAGGTTAAAGTAGGAAGGCAGAACCAGGCTGGCAACAGTGATTGATATACTCTTGTGTCTTATTCCTGTACTGTAAAAATGTCCATTTTTACCAGCAGCGGTTTCAGTAATAGCTTAATTATCCAGCATCAGAGATGTGAAATGTAAACCACTAACAAATAGCCCGAGTATCCTTCTATCTCTGCCCAGACGGGAAAGCAGTGGTCAGCAATTCCTAGAACCTGCAAAGTCATCAAAAACACTCAATTCCTGGTGGACCAATCTGTGGGAGAAAATGTCAAAACGGCTATTTTTCTCTCCTCCCATGTTTGTGAATGTGCTTATGAGTCCAAGGTCTGCATTACCTACGCCGTCTAATATGCCGTATCCCAGAACTTGCTAACTCAATGTTCCTGGGTCATTAAGAACATCTGTAAACTCCAGGCAACATACACCTTAACATAGGATAATAAGGACGATAGCGTGTTCAGTGAAAAAGGGCAGCAGTTAGTTTGGGTGCTGCATGAAGCCGCTAGTAGAATTATCAGCAATATCACCGATATTTTACGATTGGGCGCTGGATAATACCAATAGTAGAATGCAGACATTTGCAATTTCACTAATATTGTACTATCACTTACCTCTCACACAAACCCTCCTAACAGTAACCTAACCCTAACGATGCCTAACACTACTCCCCCCACCACCACCACCTTTCCCACGCCTACAGATGCTTTTCTGATACAAAATGTACTGCAGCCGTTATTTATTACTGTAGTTTTCCCAAAACCAAGTGTTCTATATCTGCTATTTATTGCTAAAGCCGTTACAACAGCTGCTGCAGCTGCTAATTTTTGTCTTGGTGCCTGTTTGCCGATAACTATTATTATACTCACTAGCGGCATCCAAATTGTACAGCAGCCATATGCACCCAAATTAAAGTGCTACCTATGTTGCTTTTTTTGTTTTGAATGCTACATCTGGAAGGAAACTACTCAAATTACTGATATTCTACTACTTATAGCCACTATTAGAATATCAGTAAAATTGCCAAGTTTCTACTAGTGAATTCCAATAATACAATTTCTGTAATTTTTACCTATATTTTATTATGACCTAACCTAACCTTACTCTGACACAAAACTCTCCCTCTACCAATGCCTTACCCTAACACCGCCCCTGGTGGTGCTACCGATGCCTTACCCTAACACTGCCCCTGGTGGTGTTACCGATGCCTTACCCTAACACCGCCCCTGGTGGTGCTACCGATGCCTTACCCTAACACTGCCCCTGGTGGTGCTACCGATGCCTTACCCTAACACCGCCCCTGGTGGTGCTACCGATGCCTTACCCTAACACCGCCCCTGGTGGTGCTACCGATGACTTACCCTAACACTGCCCCTGGTGGTGCCTAGCCTTAAGCCCCCATGGTGGTGCCTAATCTTAACCCCCCCATTGACTAATCTTAACCCCCCATGGTGGGGCCTAACCTTAACCCCCCATTGCCTAACTTTACTCCCCATGGTGGTGCTCCTCCTTAACCTCCTTCCCCTGGTGCCTAAACTTTACCCCCCTCCGTGCCCAACCTTAACCTCCCCCTTTTCACCAGGGCACCTGCGGCACTCTTTTTAGCTGATTCACCTTAGCTAGCTGTTAAATGCACTACCACAGTTCAGAAGTTAATGAAAGCCACTCACTAAACCATAACAGTTATGACCAACACAAGTGCATTTTGCCTCAGTAGCTAAATAATTGCTAATGAGAAAAGGTGCAAAATGATGCTGTAAATTGCATGTTTTATTACCCTTACAAAAAAATGCATGAAGTGTGTATGAACCCATTGATTTACATTGGCTGTAAGTTCTAATGCAAATTCACACAATAAAAATGCATGAAAAACTGTCAAGTGTGAACACTGCCGTAATTGCATGTTTTTAGCTTTCAGACACAAAATAAGACTATGAAAGTCTAAGAAATCCTAGAAGTAGGACAGTAGATATAATTGTTACTCCCATGAAGGTATTTTCAGTTCAGGTTCACTATAATAAAGTACATAATCTACTCGCCACAATAACAGAAAGACTTTGTCTCCATGTGGACTACAGTCCGGGAAAAGGCATAATGCAGAATATCAGAGGCCGAAGCTTATTCCATACAGAATATTCCATCTTCTTCTGTGAAGTGAAATGATAGCCCAATAAAAACGTGAAAATCTGGACTCTTGAACTCTGGTCCTCCATCAAAGATAAGACACATGTTTAACTGCCTTGATAGGCATTAAAAAATCAGTATTTGTGGAGCAGTTCAATAGATTTCCAATTGAGTATTCTCAAATAGTCTAATTCAGTTCTCACTGGAAGCTTTCAATAGTTGTTGACAAGATGTTTCATGTTCGGAATATGGATCCAAACACTCCGTCTCGCTATGAATACACAGTTATTGATTTGTGCAAATGACAGAGGCTAAGGTTAGAAAGCCTGGATCAGATTACACAAAGTCAGTGCAGCGGTTCTCTCTGTGGGGCCAATAAGCGCAAAGCAAACACAAGTTTCTGCATTATTTTCTTACAGCGTGTTTAGACAACTTGCGGTAAACAAACATGAAGAAAGGAGACAGTGGCTCCTCCGTGATCTCAGCTGTATGTGAAGTGGTACATTGAAGGGCACTTGGCATTTAGTAATAGACAACGCTGAAAGAGATTTTATCAAAAAGGACAGACAATCAAGTTTGCTTAAAATGACATTGAAGTCAATTTTACTCAGTAGCAGAACTCTATAGGAAGGGTGAGCATGCTGGGAACAGTATTTCACAATTGTGGAATGGTTTGTGTTAAGAGTAGCTGGGGAGGGTTAGTGTTAGGAGTAGGTGGGGAGGTTAGTGTTAGGAGTAGGTGGGGGAAAGTTACTGTTAGGAAGAGGTGGAGGTGGATAGTGTTAGGAGTAGATGGGAGGTGGATAGTGTTAGGAGTGGGTGGGGTAGCTAGTGTTAGGAGTTTTTGTGGGGGTGGTTAGTGTTAGGCATAGGTAGGGGGTGGTTATTGCTAGGAGTAGGTGGTGGTGGTCAGTGTTAGGATTAGATAAGGATTGGTTAGTGTTAGGTGGGGGAGGTTAGTGTTAGGAAGAGGTGGGGGTGGTAAGTGTTGGGAGTAGGTGGGAGTGGTTAGTGTTATGAAGAGGTGGGGGTGGTAAGTATTGGGAGTAGGTGGGGTGGTTAGTGTTAGGAAGAGGTGGGGGTGGTAAGTGTTGGGAGTAGGTGGGGGTGGTTAGTGTTAGGAAGAGGTGGGGGTGGTAAGTGTTGGGAGTAGGTGGGGGTGGTTAGTGTTAGGAAGAGGTGGGGGTGGTAAGTGTTGGGAGTAGGTGGGGGTGGTTAGTGTTAGGAAGAGGTGGGGGTGGTAAGTGTTAGGAGTAGGTGGGGGTGGTTAGTGTTAGGAAGAGGTGGGGGTGGTAAGTATTGGGAGTAGGTGGGGGTGGTTAGTGTTAGGAAGAGGTGGGGGTGGTAAGTATTGGGAGTAGGTGGGGTGGTTAGTGTTAGGAAGAGGTGGGGGTGGTAAGTGTTGGGAGTAGGTGGGGGTGGTTAGTGTTAGGAAGAGGTGGGGGTGGTTAGTGTTGGGAGTAGGTGGGAGTGGTTAGTGTTAGGAAGAGGTGGGGGTGGTAAGTATTGGGAGTAGGTGGGGTGGTTAGTGTTAGGAAGAGGTGGGGGTGGTAAGTGTTGGGAGTAGGTGGGGGTGGTTAGTGTTAGGAAGAGGTGGGGGTGGTTAGTGTTAGGAGTAGGTGGGGGTGGTTAGTGTTAGGAAGAGGTGGGGGATGGTAAGTATTGGGAGTAGGTGGGGGAGGTTAGTGTTAGGAAGAGGTGGGGGTGGTAAGTGTTAGGAGTAGGTGGGGGTGGTTAGTGTTAGGAAGAGGTGGGGGTGGTAAGTGTTGGGAGTAGGTGGGGGTGGTTAGTGTTAGGAAGAGGTGGGGGTGGTTAGTGTTAGGAGTAGGTGGGGGTGGTTAGTGTTAGGAAGAGGTGGGAATGGTTAGTGTTAGGAGTAGGTGGGGGTGGTTAGTGTTAGGAAGAGGTGGGGGTGGTAAGTATTGGGAGTAGGTGGGGTGGTTAGTGTTAGGAAGAGGTGGGGGTGGTAAGTGTTGGGAGTAGGTGGGGGTGGTTAGTGTTAGGAAGAGGTGGGGGTGGTTAGTGTTGGGAGTAGGTGGGAGTGGTTAGTGTTAGGAAGAGGTGGGGGTGGTAAGTATTGGGAGTAGGTGGGGGTGGTTAGTGTTAGGAAAAGGTGGGGGTGGTAAGTGTTAGGAGTAGGTGGGGGTGGTTAGTGTTAGGAAGAGGTGGGGGTGGTTAGTGTTAGGAGTAGGTGGGGGTGGTTAGTGTTAGGAAGAGGTGGGGGTGGTAAGTATTGGGAGTAGGTGGGGGTGGTTAGTGTTAGGAAGAGGTGGGGGTGGTTAGTGTTGGGAGTAGGTGGGGGTGGTTAGTGTTAGGAAGAGGTGGGGGTGGTAAGTGTTGGGAGTAGGTGGGGGTGGATAGTGTTAGGAAGAGGTAGGGGTGGTTAGTGTTAGGAGTAGGTGGGGGTGGTTAGTGTTAGGAAGAGGTGGGGGATGGTAAGTATTGGGAGTAGGTGGGGGTGGTTAGTGTTAGGAAGAGGTGGGGGTAATTAGTGTTAGGAGTAGGTGGGGTGGTTAGTGTTAGGAAGAGGTAGGGGTGGTTAGTGTTAGGAGTAGGTGGGGGTGGTTAGTGTTAGGAAGAGGTGGGGGTGGTAAGTATTGGGAGTAGGTGGGGGTGGTTAGTGTTAGGAAGAGGTGGGGGTGGTAAGTGTTGGGAGTAGATGGGGTGGTTAGTGATAGGAAGAGGTGGGGGTAGTTAGTGTTAGGAGTAGATGGGGTGGTTAGTGTTAGGTGTAGGTGGAGGGTGATTTGTGTTAGGAGTTTGTGGGGAGTGGTTAGTGTTAGGAGTAGGTGGGATGGTGGTTAGGGTTAGCCATTGATAGGGATGCATTCAGAGAATTAAGGTACAGAGAGTGATAGTAGAATATCAGTAAAATTACCCAGTTTTCCTCACACCTTACTTACCTTTCTTAGCTACTCAAAGAATATTCAGGCATGGACCAACTTTTCCTGAATGTGTACAGACTGGCTTTCCTGTTCCCGGAATAACATGCAGTACTCAGTCAACTAATTTGTGCTCCTCCAACCCCCCCCTCCCCCACACACACACACACAAATATTAATAATAGTTAACCTTTACTCCTCCCCCCCACCACCAAATATCACTATTAGGTAACCTGTGTGCCCCTCAACAGATATAATTATTTGGTAACTGGGGCCAGTGATGCGACTGCAGTGGGGGCCATGGGACTGGAAGCACAGACTGGAGAATGACAGACATACACACAGATAGGTGGGCTTCCTCCAGTCTGCTTGCAGTTCTACATAGAATTCCTGGCCTAGAGCCACCTCCTCTGATAGGTCTTATGGTTTTAGCTGTGCACTGGCAAAGGAGGGAGGGAACCATACAGAAAGTGAATTTTTCACACGTACATGAAAAATTTCCTTATAATGTACTGTTTTTTTCTCTGATTTCTTAGTGGGCAAGTAATGACTGAGCTAAGCTTTTTTACTATAGGGAATTGGGTTTCTGCCCAGCCCACTTATTGTGCTGAATGAGCTCTGCTCACCGCCAGTGTTAGCTCATAAAGTTGGCTCTTTAGGAAGCAGTAGTGTTCCACTTTAACCAAGGTGGATATAGACATGGATTGGCTGTTCCTTGAATAAAAGACCTTGGCCCACAGATGTCCTCAGGCTTCTGAATACCACTGATACTCCTTACTGCTTATTTGCATGTTGTGAACCGACTTCTTAATGTTCCGGTACCTGATGTCTAAGAAAATGGGTGGAGCTCTCAACCAAGAAACCAATAAGCTTGGAGAGAAGCTAGAGCTCAGAAGGCTTAGATTCTAGATTATATGGAAATGAAGGCATCTTTAAATGGGGTTTGGCTAGAAGGTGGCCAGGATCATGAGATGAATGCTGGGGTCAAAATAGGGGTCACTCAATTGGAAAGCTGATTCACTGAAATGAATAAACAAAAAATAAAGACTTCAATAGGTTTGCTTAAAAACTATAAACACCTCTATCATTAAAACAAGACATTACCTGGCTGTGCTCCACAGAGACTATCAATAGTGTGAATAGCACAGCATAACAAAATCAGCATTTCAATAGGAACATGAATTGTTATCCTGCCAAATACTGAGAAAAATGGCTGGTTACTTTCCACAACAAAATAAAAAAAAAAGGGGAAAAAAAGATAAGGAGTAAAATAAAAGATGGCCTCAGCACAGTTCGTCAGCTATTCCCTGCCAGATACCCAGAATCCTCTGTGACCAGTCAGTGTTGTCTGTTATATGCTGGGTTCTTTGCACTGGACAGTTAGAGAAAATATGTGGCATCTGTTCCATACATGCTGCTGCCGCGTACTTCTGAAACGCAACGAGCTGGCAGCCGCACAAAAGAAAGACAGAGGGCAACGTGCCAGGCTGCACACAAACAATACTTAACATTTCAGAGATGGCTGCTGCCTATTCGTAGAACGCACCCTCACACCGCATTATTTCAGCCACTCACCGGGGAGACGTTTTCCAGGTAACCTTTTTAGAAGACATCTTCCAACCGTCGTTACACAAAGCCAAACAACAAAACGATAAATGGCACGAAGCAAAGATCAAGCAAAAGTGGATTATAAATAGGACAAAGCCACCTGCCTTCCTGGTGAATTCCTTGCTAATGGCAGAAGATTGTTGGTTTGATGAATGACAGAGAATGTTGGGGAAGACAGCTTCCACAAATGAGAGCACCAGGAAAGCATTACACAAGCATAAAGGGAAAGGAAAGATCACGGTTCTGACAGTAATTACTATTAGTCAAACTAAAGAAACGAATTTACTCAATACAGGATGTTCTTATTTACACATTTCACTTATCTGCTTGGAATGATAACAATAGTTTTATTAATAAGGTCAGCTCCTTCTGTTCGGCATTTCCGCATGCCAAACTAACAGGGAGTGGCCAGTCTGTTCATAGCTATTCATAATGATTTCTCCAGACTGACTCAAGAACCAGGCAACATAATAACTCCTAAATGAGAGCAACAAACTGCTATTCTATACTATGCTATGCTATGCTATTCCCATCCCAGCCCAGGCAGGATGCTCATCACACATGAACCGGTTCTTTCCTGTGACTGTCTCATCCACTGAATCATTTCAGTGGATGAGACAGGAATCCTGTCTCATCCACTGAACTGATTTGGTTCAGTGTGATGAGTCGGATCACTCAAGTCACAGGAAAGAAACGGCTCACATGAACCATTACTCATGAACCGGACATCACTAGTGTGAAGGGAAACTTCTGTGTGCTGAGCCCAGGGCCGGTTCAAGTAACAATTGGGCCCTAGGGCAAAATTAGCCTGGGGGCCTCCCAACAGACACCCCCGACCAAAAAGCATAATTAGAGGCCCTTTGTTGCAGCCAAACTTCCCTCCTGGGCCCCTGAGCTGGCTGCTGACCCTCCTCCAATCACTTCCCAACTTAACAGACTCTGCAGAGTCCCTGGGGGGCAACATTTAAGATGGGGAGGAAAAACTTGGGGGCCCCTACAGGCTTTGTGGCCCTGGGGCAATTGCCCATTTTTTCCTATGGTAGCTCCGGCCCTGGCTGAGCTGTTTACACAGACATTTCCCTTCACACGGAAACAAGCTCATGGCAAACAGCAGGGGACAAGTAAGCCCGTTATTGGCCAGGCAGACTTGGAGCTAGAGGGAGCGAGAGCGGTTATCTCTGAAGATAACAGGGTGCACAAACAAAATTAAAATATGTTGTGTATTTAAAAAAAACAAAAAAACTTATTAGGATTTTTTTGAATAATTACACAACAGCATGGAATACTCTTACCAAATATGTATGTGCTGATGGCTACACATGACACCGTGGGCCACATGCAATTCACCTTTTCTTCTGAGTTTTCTCCTAGGTGATCATTCTTAATCTTTGATGTATAATAATTTTTTAGCACTTTGCAATGCAAAAGTAACAAAAAGTTAATAAAAAGTACTTAAAAAGTAAGTCAAAATTATTCTAAGTATTTTCTTGTTTGCTGTCGGTTTAAAGCCCCATCTACACGGAGAGATCGATTAGCCACCAGATTGACTCTTACGCATCCCCGCGCGTACCCGCCGCATCCTCGCTCATCCGCGCGTGCGTCGGATTCGATACCCACTCGTCCCCGCCGGCCCCGCTTATCTTGCGCTCGATTCCCCTCTATTGTCCGCTCGCGGGGAACAAGCGGGGAATCAGCCGCAGCGAGATCGGACCTGTCGGATCTTATCAATCGAGCCGCAGAAGCGGCTCGATTGATAAGATACATCTGCACGTGTGGACCCAGCTTAGAAGGCATTTTATTTACAAGCGGTAAATATGGATCTGTATTATTATTATTATTATTATTATTATTATTATGTTTATTTTTATTGTTACTTCTGTTATTATTTTTACCAGGAATATATGAAATGATATAAAATATAGATTTTCTGAAGCTTAAATTAGAATAGAAGTTAGGTCTTCTAACGTTGTGGCTGATAATTCAAATCCATTTTTTAGTAAGTGATTATCTAATAACTGCACAAAAACCAAAAGGTTATAAATACGCTCAAAAAATGTAAAAAATGTAAACTTATGCAGATCCTCACAAAATTTGAGTATTTCAAAAACCCATAAAACGGAAAATAACTTAGGATCCTGGGCAGGTTCATACTATTGTTATAGGTTCATACTATTATTATTATTATTATTTTTATTATTATTTTTATTAACTACCCAAACTTTTTCTGATAATAAACTAATCTACTACAGTACTAGTTCTACAAAATAAAACAATTTGATAAATCAATATACATTTCCTTGTATTCATTTCCTTTTTTCACCCCGCTTCGGCTACGGACCATTTCCACCTGAACCACTAGACGCAGAAATTCTTTTTTTCTTTCAGCAGTCAGCCTCTTGAACTCTCTTTACATACTGCCCCCCGAAGCTGCAGCCAATCAGTCAACCTGCCCACTTGACTAACTGATCAGTCTCTTCTGTGCCACTTCTTGTGAACTGTTTTGTAATGATGTATACTGTGTTTTTATTTTTTGTAATTGCATGGGAGAACCAATCTCCTGTATCTATCGTCTACTTGAGCTATGTATTGTGCCAAACCCTATACCGGGCAGGACCCAGTCATGCATGGCAAAATAAAGTATCCTGATTCTGATTGTAGAAGGATTTGTAAACTTAAATGTGTTGTAGTAAACTCATTATTATTGTAGTACAAATGCTGAGATTGTTATGACAATGTATGTGGTTGAATATTAAAAAAATGATCCTACTTCTTCACTAAGGGTTTTTGTGTGAGGTAGAATCTTCAGTCCAAGTAGTACTATTTATTCCCTAAAATGTTTCTTTAAAAAAAATGCCAAAGAGAGACAGTGTTAAGAATGGTTGATTTTGTATAACCTACCCCACATACTATTACATACACAAAGCATTTTTGCCACCTAACTTGGGAAAAGGAGGGGGGGGGGGGGTATTAGGAAAATTAAAGGAATACTATTAAAGTATCACAATTTCTGGCAGCAGCATTAATCAATATGGCAATAACAGTCAGAACGAACACAGCACAGCATATGTTTTTGCTGTGCAGTGTGTCTTTTGTTTTATATACCTTCCAGACTGACGGCGACGGGTTATTGGGGCAGCTCATTATGCTAGAGGTATTGCTTCTTGCAGAGTGCAGCTGTGGATTATACTATTTTGATGCTCCCCCACATCAGTGCGAGTTATGCAGAGCGCGACCAGCCTCAATAAGTTACTATGAGGAGCGAGAGACAACCGCTTTCGCTCCCTCTAGCTCCAAGTCTGCCTGGCCAATAACGGGCTTACTTGTCCCCTGCTGTTTGCCATGAGCTTGTTTCCATGTGAAGGGAAATGTCTGTGTAAACAGCTCAGCCAGGGCCGGAGCTACCATAGGAAAAAATGGGCAATTGCCCCAGGGCCACAAAGCCCTTTAATTTTCCTAATACCCCCCCCCCCTCCTTTTCCCAAGTTAGGTGGCAAAAATGCTTTGTGTATGTAATAGTATGTGGGGTAGGTTATACAAAATCAACCATTCTTAACACTGTCTCTCTTTGGCATTTTTTTAAAGAAACATTTTAGGGAATAAATAGTACTACTTGGACTGAAGATTCTACCTCACGCAAAAACCCTTAGTGAAGAAGTAGGATCATTTTTTTAATATTCAACCACATACATTGTCATAACAATCTCAGCATTTGTACTACAATAATAATGAGTTTACTACAACACATTTAAGTTTACAAATCCTTCTACAATCAGAATCAGGATACTTTATTTTGCCATGCATGACTGGGTCCTGCCCGGTATAGGGTTTGGCACAATACATAGCTCAAGTAGACGATAGATACAGGAGATTGGTTCTCCAATGCAATTACAAAAAATAAAAACACAGTATACATCATTACAAAACAGTTTACAAGAAGTGGCACAGAAGAGACTGATCAGTTAGTCAAGTGGGCAGGTTGACTGATTGGCTGCAGCTTCGGGGGGCAGTATGTAAAGAGAGTTCAAGAGGCTGACTGCTGAAAGAAAAAAAGAATTTCTGTGTCTAGTGGTTCAGGTGGAAATGGTCCGTAGCCGAAGCGGGGTGAAAAAAGGAAATGAATACAAGGAAATGTATATTGATTTATCAAATTGTTTTATTTTGTAGAACTAGTACTGTAGTAGATTAGTTTATTATCAGAAAAAGTTTGGGTAGTTAATAAAAATAATAATAAAAATAATAATAATAATAATAGTATGAACCTATAACAATAGTATGAACCTGCCCAGGATCCTAAGTTATTTTCAGTTTTATGGGTTTTTGAAATACTCAAATTTTGTGAGGATCTGCATAAGTTTACATTTTTTACATTTTTTGAGCGTATTTATAACCTTTTGGTTTTTGTGCAGTTATTAGATAATCACTTACTAAAAAATGGATTTGAATTATCAGCCACAACGTTAGAAGACCTAACTTCTATTCTAATTTAAGCTTCAGAAAATCTATATTTTATATCATTTCATATATTCCTGGTAAAAATAATAACAGAAGTAACAATAAAAATAAACATAATAATAATAATAATAATAATAATAATAATAATAATAATAATAATAATAATAATAATAATAATAATAATACAGATCCATATTAGTACCACACCAATAAAAAAAAAACTGAAAAAAAAAATAACTGTCCGTCCAATGATCCTTTCACAAAGCCTTTAAAGAGACACTGAAGCGAAAAAAAAAATGATATAGTGAATTGGTTGTGTACTATGAATAATTACTAGAAGATTAGCAGCAAAGAAAATATTCTCATACTTTTATTTTCAGGTATATAGTGTTTTTTATAACATTGCATCATTCTATAATATGTGCAGATTACACAACACTCAGCATTCAAAATGAGTCTTTCAGAGCAGTCTGTGAAGTAATGACCTCTCCTCTAGCAGAGAAAAAGTAAACAGTTTACTTACAGTTGAGATAATAAAAGTCAGATAACAGCCCTCTCCACGACTAACTTAGTCGGAGAGCTTAATGGCTTGTTTGCATAGAGATAACAACTGGAGTTTCTCAACTCTTCCTGTACTGGAAACAATTACACTGATGTATCTGATCTTAATGTTTTATTTCTTAGCTGTACTACACATACAAATCATAATATCATAATTTTTTTTCCGCTTCAGTGTCTCTTTAAGATATACCAAGAGGTGCCACATCATTATGCTGAATTTTGGGGTCCTGACTCCTGCAAAGTACCACCCACAGATAAGACTAATGGTCAAATGACCACTGTTCTCAAATAAGGCGGATATGTATTTGAACAGTGACACTGATATTACTATGTGTGTGTGTGTGTGTGTGTGTGTGTGTGTGTGTGTGTGTGTGTGTGTGTGTACAGAGTGTGTGGTGTGTGTGTGTGTGTGTGTACAGAGTGTGTGGTGTGTGTGTGTGTGTGTGTGTGTGTGTGTGTGTGTGTGTGTGTGTGTGTGTACAGAGTGTGTGGTGTGTGTGTGTGTGTACAGAGTGTGTGGTGTGTGTGTGTGTGTGTACAGAGTGTGTGGTGTGTGTGTGTGTGTACAGAGTGTGTGGTGTGTGTGTGTGTGTGTGTGTACAGAGTGTGTGGTGTGTGTGTGTGTGTACAGAGTGTGTGGTGTGTGTGTGTGTGTGTACAGAGTGTGGTGTGTGTGTGTGTGTGTGTGTGTGTGTGTGTGTACAGAGTGTGTGGTGTGTGTGTGTGTGTGTGTGTGTGTACAGAGTGTGTGGTGTGTGTGTGTGTGTGTGTACAGAGTGTGTGGTGTGTGTGTGTGTGTGTACAGAGTGTGTGGTGTGTGTGTGTGTGTGTACAGAGTGTGTGGTGTGTGTGTGTGTGTACAGAGTGTGTGGTGTGTGTGTGTGTGTGTGTACAGAGTGTGGTGTGTGTGTGTGTGTGTGTGTGTGTGTGTGTGTGTGTGTGTGTGTGTGTGTGTGTGTGTGTGTACAGAGTGTGTGGGGTGTGTGTGTGTGTGTGTGTGTGTGTGTGTGTGTGTGTGTGTGTGTGTGTGTGTGTGTGTGTGTGTGTGTGTGTGTGTGTGTGTGTGTGTAATGAGTGGATGAATATGTAAGACTTAGGGATCTGGTAAGAGTACATTCCTCCGGGTGTACTGCATTTCTGAAGTACTATGAGAAAATATACATTTGAAAAAAAAATTCAACAACATGATGAAAGCAAAATCTTATAAACTCAATACAGCTTCGATACTTTAAATATACCACAAGGCATTTCCAGGATGACAGCAAACAGACTCTCAGAAGCTTTCAAGATCACACATTTAAAAAAAAATAAAATAAAAACATCACAGCTGCATAATTTATGAGAATCTTTCATGACAAAAAAAATATAAACTCTTAAATTCAGGATGTGTTTGATAGCTGATGTTCAAACACGTTGCTGTATTGGTCGTCCTTCCTTCGAAAGCACAGCCATCAATAAAAGCCATGAACATAATATTTTCTTTTGCTGCTGTAAAACGTTCCTTCTCAATATGAACTTGTAGAAAGCAGAGACTCGTCTTAACTTAAAGAAAAAAACTGAAGAGCAATGTAAACGAGATGTGCTCAAGTTTTTCCAGGAATCGTAATGCCTAAAGAGAGTCTGAAGGTGGGTAATGTTAATGTACACAGTTAAATTGGCTTTGTTTTTTTATTCCTGAGCAAGTTCATGGAGCTGTAAGGAAATTGCTTGTACGACATGCTGAGGGTGGCTGCTATTCGCAGGGCTGCAAGCTGATTTTTCGATCTTTTCTAAAACATTCCACTGGAAAAGGAGATTACAGTGAGATTAGGCAGATAAATGATTTTTATCATGTTATCTTTTGGAAGAGATGCAGAGGAGCAGAAGAAAATTTCAGGCTTGAAATCGGTACGCAATGCATGATGTCATAAGTGGAACCTGGTGCCAGATATCGTGCATTCAATCAGGGTAGGACATTTGTGTCTACAGACTATTCTACTACAGCAATACTTTCCACCATTAATTTGCATTTCTCAAGGTCCTCCTAAGCTTGTCTTTGATATCGACCTCACTAATCCGGTCATTTTTGAGCATCTTGAGTATCACTCGCACATCTGTTGGGTACAGCTAATAAATAATGGCCAGATGCTTCTGGGAAGGCAGGTTGGAGAACCTCTGAAAGTTGTTTGCCATGGAGATTTACAGAGTAAAGATAGCATTCACTGCCCACTCATGACTCTCCCTCTGATTATTACCGTGGATATGATACAATGCTTGCATCGCTATAAACTCGGTATCCATATAATGTCTGTATGTTGGACCAGAGAATAAGTAATTTATCTACTGGTGAGCTCCAGCTAACTATGGTACTTTTAGGGGGGGGGGAGGGGGACAGAAAAAAAAAAACACTTAATCCTGACTATCATTGTTCCCTTAAAGCAAACTTGAATGTACTGAACACTGAGTTTACTCATCAATCTCTTTCTGTTATTGATGTAATTCTCCATCCTCCATTTTAAAAATGGCAATGACCCTCTAACAGCACTCAGGTCAGCACACTGTTAAACGATAATATTGCCCACTTGAGCCACAGGGAAAGATTAATATTACCTTGCACATCAGTTGTCCTTTCACTCAGTTATAAATGACAGCAACTGAAATATAACTGACAGCAACTGATATATTTCAGTTCTGACAAAATCAGAACTGGAAGGGATTGTTGTTAGAAGAAATGGTGAGCTTCTGCGAGGAACTGACGGCGAGGTAAGTATGTGATATTTATTTACAGGTGCATCAAGTGTTTATTTTAAATAATTTACTTGGCTCAGGTTCACTTTAAGGTAAACAGGACACAGACCATCTACTGGTCAGTCCTTGGTTATTCCCCTGCTTAAACACAATCATTTTAGTTAGCCGTTTGTGCCCAAGCCCAGCGCAGAGCAGCGTGTTTTGTTCTAAAAAGATTGGAGAGGAAGAAAGAGCGAACATCACTCTGCTGTGGATGCTACAAATGAATATCCTGAAGAACAGCTACCTGTTGAGGAAGAGTGATCCATCCCACTAGAAATGAGGTGAGTGACCTTGTGCTACACCTGTGTGCACTTCAGATTTCAACAACAATTATGTTGGCTGAGCAAAA